>NW_024096770.1:0-139681 GCF_016545835.1 Crotalus tigris | reverse complement strand
GGGTATGAACTGAGTGGGTGGGAGCTTGGCTGTGTTCTGATTGGGTGGAGGTGTGTTCTGAATGGTTAGGGTCTTGGCTGTGCTCTGATTGGCTGGGGGAGTGTTCTGTTTGGTTGTGCTCAGGTTAGTCTGAGTTGCAGAGGGGTTTAAGATTTTGGGGTTAGGGAGTCGTTTGTCAATAAGGGCAGGTTTCCAAATGGCTGGTAGGCGGGATGTATCATCTCGCTTGTTCATGCTGTGTGGGCGTTTTTCTATCTCGATGGCTTCTCTGATTATTCTGTTATTAAAATGTTCACTTTTTGCAATGGTTCTGGTATTTTTAAAGTCAATTTCGTGTCCTGTGGCTTTAAGGTGTTGGACCAGGGAAGATGTTGGTTCCTCTTTTTTGACTGAGTTCTTATGTTCTTCAATGCGTGCACTTATTCTTCTGTTTGTTTGTCCGATGTATGTGGTGGGACAAGTGGTGCATTGGATTTCGTATACTCCTTGATTTTCTAATTCAATTTTATCTTTGGGGTTTCTAAGGATGGTGGATATTTTTCTGTTTGTGCAGAATGCTGTTTTGATGTTGTGTTTATGGAGGATCTTACTGATTCTGTCTGTGGTGCATTTTATGTATGGGAGGAGGGCTTTGCCGTTTTCTTGTTCTCTGTCTTGGATTTTAGTGGGGGTTTCTTTTTGGATTAGGTTTGTAATCTTATTTCTTTGGAATCCATTGGATGTTAGTACATTGGTGAGAGTGTGTAGTTCGGTTTTTAGGTGTTGTTCGTCAGTTAAGCATTTTGTTCTGGAGATGAGTGTCTTGGCTACGGAGTTGATCTGTGCTGGTTGGTGGTGTGAGAGAGCGTGCAGATAGCGGTTTGTGTGTGTTTTCTTCTGGTAGATGGTGTGTCCTAGGGAGCCATTGGATTTCTTGTAGACTAAGACATCTAGGAAGGGAAGTTGGTTGTTAGCTTCTGTTTCCATGGTGAACTGTATTTTGGGGTGTAGGCTGTTGAGGTGTGTGAGGAAGTGGTCCAGTTTTTCTTTCCCATGTGGCCAGATTAGGAAGGTGTCGTCTACATATCTGAGCCAGAGTTTGGGTTTGTGATCCGATTTTTCTAGAGCTTGGGTTTCAAAGTGTTCCATGTAGAGTTTGGCAATGACAGGTGAGAGGGGTGATCCCATGGGTGCTCCTTCTGTTTGTTTGTATTTTTGTCCATTATAGATGAAGTATGTGTTGGATAGGCAGTGGTTGGTCAGATCTAAGATGTGTTTGGGGGGGTTATATTTGTTTTGAATAGCTGTCAAGGCTTCTTTGATAGGCACTTGGGTGAAGAGGGATATTACATCGAAGCTCACTAGTAGGTCGCTGTGCTGTAAGTTTTGTTTCTTTATGATCTCTATAAACTGGAATGAGTTTTTTACGTGTGAGGTGATGGATTCTGCATAGGGCTGTATTTGTTTGGCGAGAAATTTGGCTAGGTTTTGTAGAGGTGAGCCTATGGAGCTGACTATAGGTCTGAGTGGGGTTCCTTCTTTGTGTATCTTGGGGAGACCATAGAGTTTAGGGCATCTGGATGATTTCTCTCTGGGAATGATTCTTTGCTGGATCTCTTCGCTAATGTGGGAGGCTTTTATCTTGGTTCTGGTGGTTTTTTCCAGGTAGGTGGTGGGATCTGTATTTAGGGGTTTGTATGTGGAGTCTTGGAGTAGGTTGGTTAATTTGTTTTGGTAGTCAGATGTGTTCATAACCACCGTGGCGTTGCCCTTGTCTGCTGGTAGGATTATTATGCTGGTGTCTTCTTTCAGGTTACGTAGTGCTGTTTGTTCCTCTTGGGGTAAGTTGCTTTTGGGTGGCTTGCTGGTACAGAGGATGTTGGTGATTTCAAGTCTGATTCTGTTAGCGTCGTCGGGGTTGATTTTGGTTAGGCTGGCTTCAACTCCACATATACTGGTTTCAGTGGGGATGTGTTTGGGAGTGACTGCAAAGTTGAATCCTTTGGAAAGGACATTGGTTTCGGCTTTGGTGAGGATCCTATCTGAGATGTTATGCACTGTTTGGTTCATGTGTGGCTGTGAGGGAGGAGGGGTTTGTTTCTGGCGGTCTTGTAGTCTTCGGAGTTTGTTGGTGTGTGTATCTGTCTTGAGGGTGGTCTGTGTTTCGGCTCTCCAGACGGCGAGTTGTTTGGATTTGTCCCAAAGTGCGGGGTGGATCTTGTTGCTGATTTTGAGGTGGAGTGTGAGGAGATCTTTGTTAATTCGGTCTAGGAGGAATCTTTTTGTGTGAAGTTCATTTCTGATTAGGGCCAATTCTGTTCTTTTCAGGATCCGTTTGGTGGCTGCAGAGTTGGAGTGGAATTTCAGTTGGAAACATGTGGGGATTAGATTTTGATCTCGGCAGTTACGTAGGACTGCGAGGTCACATAAAATGGAAGCTCTTTGGACTTCAAGTTTTTCATAGGTCATGGTCAGATGGTGGATTTCCTCCCCGTAGAGGTTCGATATTTGTTTTCTGAGGTTTTCGCGGGTATTTGTATATAGGTCTTTGGTTGTTCGGGTTTTCTCCCGCGTAAAATTGGAAGTGTCTTGGCAACGTTTCGACGAAGTCACATTCGTCATCTTCCGGCTGGTGTTTTTAGCTTCTTGCTTTGAGCAGCAATGTGTGGTTTTAGCTGTTTCTTCCTTTTAACTGCCAGTGAGGGTATGAACTGATTGGATTGGAGCTTGGCTGTGTTCTGATTGGGTGGAGGTGTGTTCTGAATGGTTAGGGGCTTGTCTGTGCTCTGATTGGCTGGGGGAGTGTTTATGTTTGGGTTGTGCTCAGGTTTAGTCTGAGTTGTACAGAGGGGTTTAAGATTTTGGGGTTTAGGGAGTCGTTTGTCAATAAGGGCGGGTTTCCAAATGGCGGTAGGCGGGAGGTATCATCTCGCTTGTTCATGCTGTGTGGGCGTTTTTCTATCTCGATGGCTTCTCTGATTATTCTGTTATTAAAATGTTCACTTTTGGCAATGGTTCTGGTATTTTTAAAGTCAATTTCATGTCCTGTAGCTTTAAGGTGTTGGACCATGGAAGATGTTGGTTCCTCTTTTTTGATTGAGTTCTTATGTTCTTCAATGCGTGCACTTATTCTTCTGTTGGTTTGTCCGATGTATGTGGTGGGACAAGTGGTGCATGGGATTTCGTATACTCCTTGATTTTCTAATTCAATTTTAACTTTGGGGTTTCTAAGGATGGTGGATATTTTTCTGTTTGTGCAGAATGCTGTTTTGATGTTGTGTTTATGAAGGATCTTACTGATTCTGTCTGTGGTGCCTTTTATGTATGGGAGGAGGGCTTTGCCGTTTCTTGTTCTTTGTCTTGGATTTTGGTGGGGGTTTCTTTTTGGATTAGGTTTGTAATCTTATTTCTATGGAATCCATTGGATGTTAGTACATTGGTGAGAGTGTGTAGTTCGGTTTTTAGGTGTTGTTCGTCAGCTACGCGTTTTGTTCTGGAGATGAGTGTCTTGGCTACAGAGTTGATCTGTGCTGGGTGGTGGTGTGAGAGAGCGTGCAGATAGCGGTTTGTGTGTGTTTTCTTCTGGTAGATGGTGTGTCCTAGGGAGCCATTGGATTTCTTGTAGACTAAGACATCCAGGAAGGGAAGTTGGTTGTTAGCTTCTGTTTCCATGGTGAACTGTATTTTGGGGTGTCGGCTGTTGAGGTGTGTGAGGAAGTTGTCCAGTTTTTCTTTCCCATGTGGCCAGATTATGACGGTGTCGTCTACATATCTGAGCCAGAGTTTGGGTTTGTGATCAGATTTTTCTAGAGCTTGGGTTTCAAAGTGTTCCATGTAGAGGTTGGCAATGACAGGTGAGAGGGGTGATCCCATGGGTGCTCCTTCTGTTTGTTTGTATTTTTGTCCATTATAGATGAAGTATGTGTTGGATAGTCAGTGGTTGGTCAGATCTAAGATGTGTTTGGGGGGGTTATATTTGTTTTGAATAGCTGTCAAGGCTTCTTTGATAGGCACTTGGGTGAAGAGGGATATGACATCGAAGCTCACTAGTAGGTCGCTGGGCTGTAAGCTTTGTTTCTTTATGATCTCTATAAACTGGAATGAGTTTTTTACGTGTGAGGTGATGGATTCTGCATATGGCTGTAGTTGTTTGGCGAGAAATTTGGCTAGGTTTTGTAGAGGTGAGCCTATGGAGCTGACTATAGGTCGAGTGGGGTTCCTTCTTTGTGGTATCTTGGAGACCATAGAGTTAGGGCATCTGGATTGATTTCTCTCTGGAATGATTCTTTGCTGGATCTCTTCGCTAATGGGGGAGGCTTTATCGTTGGTTCTGTGGTTTTTTCCAGGTAGGTGGTGGGATCTGTATTTAGGGGGAGGCCAGAAGGGGGACGGGAGGGGGGGGGGAGGGTCGGATGGAGGAGGGGGGGGGGGGGGGGGGGGGGGAGGGGGACGGGGGTGAGAAGCAGGGAGGGGGGGGGGGGAGGTGGGGGGGGGTTTGTATGTGGAGTCTTGGAGTAGGTTGGTTATTTGGTTTGGTATCAGATGTGTTCATAACCACCGTGGCGTTGCCCTTAGTCTCCTGGTAGGCTTATATGCTGGTGTCTTCTTTCAGGTTACGTAGTGCGTCTGTTCCTCTTTGGGTATTGCTTTGGGTGGCTTGCTGTGCAGAGGATGTTGGTATTTTGAGTCCTGATTTGTTAGTCTCATCGGGTTGATTTTGGTCAGGCTGGTTTCAACTCCACAGATAATGGTTTCAGTGGGGATGTGTTTGGGAGCGACTGCAAAGTTGAATCTTTGGAAAGGACATTGGTTTCGGCTTTGGTGAGGATCCTATCTGAGATGTTATGCACTGTTTGTTTCATGTGTGGCTGTGAGGGAGGAGGGGTTTGTTTCTGGTGTTCTTGTAGTCTTCGGAGTTTGTTGGTGTGTGTATCTGTCTTGAGGTGGTCTGTGTTTCGGCTCTCCAGACGGCGAGTTGTTGGGATTTGTCCCAAAGTGCGGGGTGGATCTTGTTGCTGAGTTTGAGGTGGAGTGTGAGGAGATCTTTGTTAATTCAGTCTAGGAGGAATCTTTTTGTGTGAAGTTCATTTCTGATTAGGGCCAATTCTGTTCTTTTCAGGATCCGTTGGGTGGCTGCAGAGTTGGAGTGGAATTTCAGTTGGAAACATGTGGGGATTAGATTTTGATCTCGGCAGTTGCGTAGGAATGTGAGGTCGCATAAAATGGAAGCTCTTTGGACTTCAAGTTTTTCATAGGTCCTGGTCAGATGGTGGATTTTCTCCCCGTAGAGGTTCAATATTTGTTTTCTGAGGTTTTCGCGGGTGTTTGTATGTAGGTCTTTGGTTGTTCGGGTTTTCTCCCGCGTAAAATTGGAAGTGTCTTGGCAACGTTTCGACGAAGTCACATTCGTCATCTTCAGGCTGGTGTTTTTAGCTTCTTGCTTTGAGCATCAATGTGTGGTTTTAGCTGTTTCTTCCTTTTAACTGCCAGTGAGGGTATGAACTGATTGGGTGGGAGCTTGGCTGTGTTCTGATTGGGTGGAGGTGTGTTCTGAATGGTTAGGGGCTTGGCTGTGCTCTGATTGGCTGGGGGAGTGTTCTGTTTGGTTGTGCTCAGGTTAGTCTGAGTTGCAGAGGGTTTAAGATTTTTGTGTTAGGGAGTCGTTTGTCAATAAGGGCGGGTTTCCAATGGCTGGTAGGCGGGAGGTATCATCTCGCTTGTTCATGCTGTGTGGGCGTTTTTCTATCTCGATGGCTTCTCTGATTATTCGGTTATTAAAATGTTCACTTTTGGCAAGGGTTCTGGTATTTTTAAAGTCAATTTCATGTCCTGTGGCTTTAAGGTGTTGGACCAGGGAAGATGTTGGTTCCTCTTTTTTGACTGAGTTCTTATGTTCTTCAATGCGTGCACTTATTCTTCTGTTGGTTTGTCCGATGTATGTGGTGGGACAAGTGGGGCATGGGATTTCGTATACTCCTTGATTTTCTAATTCAATTTTATCTTTGCGGTTTCTTAGGATGGTGGATATTCTTCTGTTTGGACAGAATGCTGTCTTAATGTTGTGTTTGTGGAGGAGCTTACTGATTCTGTCTCTGGTGCCTTTTATGTAAGGGAAGAGGGCTTTGGCCGTTGTCCTTGTTTCTTTGTCTTGGATTTTGGTGGGGTTTCTTTTGGATTAGGTTTGTATCTTATTTCTATGGATCCATTGGATGTTAGTACATTGGTGTATGTTATTGTTCGGGTTTTTAGGTGTTTGTTCGTCAGCTAAGCTTTTTGTTCTGGAGATGAGTGTCTGGCTCGAGTTGATCTGTGCTGGGTGGTGTGTGAGAGAACTTGGTAGATAGCGGTTTGTGGTGTGTTTTCTTCTGGTAGATGGTGTGTCCTAGGGAGCCATTGGATTTCTTGTAGACTAACATCAGGAAAGGGAAGTTGGGTTGTTAGCTTCTGTTTCATGGGGAACTGTATTTTGGGGTGTAGGCTGTTGAGGTGGGTGAGGAAGTTGTCCATTTTTCTTTCAACCATGTGGCCAGATTATGAAGCTGTCCCCGTCTACATATCTGAGGCCAGAGTTGGGTTGTGATCCGATTTTTCTAGAGCTTGGGTTTCAAAGTGTTCCATGTAGAGGTTGGCAATGACAGGTGAGAGGGGTGATCCCATGGGTGCTCCTTCTGTTTGTTTGTATTTTTGTCCGTTATAGATGAAGTATGTGTTGGATAGGCAGTGGTTGGTCAGATCTAAGATGTGTTTGGGGGGGTTATATTTGTTTTGACTAGCTGTCAAGGCTTCTTTGATAGGCACTTGGGTGAAGAGGGATATGACATCGAAGCTCACTAGTAGGTCGCTGGGCTGTAAGCTTTGTTTCTTTATGATCTCTATAAACTGGAATGAATTTTTTACGTGTGAGGTGATGGATTCTGCATCGGGCTGTAGTTGTTTGGCGAGAAATTTGGCTAGGTTTTGTAGAGGTGAGCCTATGGAGCTGACTATAGGTCTGAGTGGGGTTCCTTCTTTGTGTATATTGGGGAGACCATCGAGTTTAGGGCATCTGGATGATTTCTCTCTGGGAATGATTCTTTGCTGGATCTCTTCGCTAATGGGGGAGGCTGTTATCTTGGTTCTGGTGGTTTTTTCAGGTAGGTGGTGGGATCTGTATTTAGGGGTTTGTATGTGGAGTCTTGGAGTAGGTTGGTTAATTTGGTTTGGTAGTCAGATGTGTTCATAACCACCGTGGCGTTGCCCTTGTCTGCTGGTAGGATTATTATGCTGGTGTCTTCTTTAAGGTTACGTAGTGCTGTCTGTTCCTCTTTTGGTAAGTTGCTTTTGGGTGGCTTGCTGGTGCAGAGGATGTTGGTGATTTCGAGTCTGATTCTGTTGGCGTCGTCGGGGTTGATTTTAGTCAGGCTGGTTTCAACTCCACATATAATGTTTTCAGTGGGGATGTGTTTGGGAGCGACTGCAAAGTTGAATCCTTTGGAAAGGACATTGGTTTCGGCTTTGGTGAGGATCCTATCTGAGATGTTATGCACTGTCTGCTTCATGTGTGGCTGTGAGGGAGGAGGGGTTTGTTTCTGGCGTTCTTGTAGTCTTCGGAGTTTGTTGGTGTGTGTATCGTCTTGAGGTGGTCTGTGTTTCGCTCTCCCAGACGCGAGTTGTTTGGATTTGTCCCAAGTGCGGGGTGGATCTTGTTGCTGAGTTTGAGTGGAGTGTGAGGAGGATCTTTTGTTATTCGGTCTAGGAGGAATCTTTTTGTGTGAAGTTCATTTCTGATTAGGGCCAATTCTGTTCTTTTCAGGATCCGTTGGGTGGCTGCAGAGTTGGAGTGGAATTTCAGTTGGAAACATGTGGGGATTAGATTTTGATCTCGGCAGTTACGTAGGAATGCGAGGTCACATAAAATGGAAGCTCGTTGGACTTCAAGTTTTTCATAGGTCCTGGTCAGATGGTGGATTGCCAAATGAACATTTTATACCCGAATATCAGAGAAGCCATCGAGATAGAAAAACGTCCCAAACAGCATGAACAAGCTGCGATGATCCCTCCCGCCTACCAGCCATTTTGGAGAAACAACCAGACCCCCCCAACCTGCCCTTATTGACAAACGACTACCCTAAACCCAAAATCTAAACCCCTCTGCAACTCAGACTAACCTGACACAACCAAACAGAACACTCCCCCAACAATCAGAGCACAGCCAAGCCCGAACCATTCAGAACACACCTCCACCCAATCAGAACACAGCAAAGCTCCATCCACTCAGTTCATACCCTCACTGGCAGTTAAAAGGAAGAAACAGCTAAAACCACCCATTGCTGCTCAAAGCAAGAAGCTAAAACCACCAGCCTGAAGATGACGAATGTGACTTCGTCGAAACGTTGCCAAGACACTTCCAATTTTACGCGGGAGAAAACCCGAACAACCAAAGACCTATATAAAAATACCCGCGAAAACCTCAGAAAACATATATCCGAACCGCTACGGGGAGGAATCCCCCATCTGACCAGACCTATGAAAACGTGAAGTCCAAAGAGCTTCCATTTTATGCGACCTCGCATTCCTATGCAACTGCCGAGATCAAAATCTAATTCCCACATGTTTCCAACTGAAATTCCACTCCAACTCTGCAGCCACCACACGGATCCTGAAAAGAACAGAATTGGCCCTGATCAGAAATGAACTTCACACAAAAAGATTCCTCCTAGACCGAATTAACAAAGAGCTCCTCACACTCCACCTCAAACTCAGCAACAAGATCCACCCCGCACTTTGGGACAAATCCAAACAACTCGCCGTCTGGAGAGCCGAAACACAGACCACCCTCAAGACAGATACACACACCAACAAACTCCGAAGACTACAAGAACGCCAGAAACAAACCCCTCCTCCCTCACAGCCACACATGAAGCAGACAGTGCATAACATCTCAGATAGGATCCTCACCAAAGCCGAAACCAATGTCCTTTCCAAAGGATTCAACTTTGCAGTCGCTCCCAAACACATCCCCACTGAAACCATTATATGTGGAGTTGAAACCAGCCTGACCAAAATCAACCCCGACGACGCTAACAGAATCAGACTCAAATCACCAACATCCTCTGCACCAGCAAGCCACCCAAAAGCAACTTACCCAAAGAGGAACAGACAGCACTACGTAACCTGAAAGAAGACACCAGCATAATAATCCTACCAGCAGACAAGGGCAACGCCACGGTGGTTATGAACACATCTGACTACCAAACCAAATTAACCAACCTACTCCAAGACTCCACATACAAACCCCTAAATACAGATCCCACCACCTACCTGGAAAAAACCACCAGAACCAAGATAAAAGCCTCCCCCATTAGCGAAGAGATCCAGCAAAGAATCATTCCCAGAGAGAAATCATCCAGATGCCCTAAACTCTATGGTCTCCCCAAGATACACAAAGAAGGAACCCCACTCAGACCTATAGTCAGCTCCATAGGCTCACCTCTACAAAACCTAGCCAAATTTCTCGCCAAACAACTACAGCCCTATGCAGAATCCATCACCTCACACGTAAAAAACTCATTCCAGTTTATAGAGATCATAAAGAAACAAAGCTTACAGCCCAGCGACCTACTAGTGAGCTTCGATGTCATATCCCTCTTCACCCAAGTGCCTATCAAAGAAGCCTTGACAGCTATTCAAAACAAATATAACCCCCCCAAACACATCTTAGATCTGACCAACCACTGCCTATCCAACACATACTTCATCTATAACGGACAAAAATACAAACAAACAGAAGGAGCACCCATGGGATCACCCCTCTCACCTGTCATTGCCAACCTCTACATGGAACACTTTGAAACCCAAGCTCTAGAAAAATCGGATCACAAACCCAAACTCTGGCTCAGATACGTAGACGACACCTTCATAATCTGGCCACATGGGAAAGAAAAACTGGACAACTTCCTCACACACCTCAACAGCCTACACCCCAAAATACAGTTCACCATGGAAACAGAAGCTAACAACCAACTTCCCTTCCTGGATGTCTTAGTCTACAAGAAATCCAATGGCTCCCTAGGACACACCATCTACCAGAAGAAAACACACACAAACCGCTATCTGCACGCTTCTCTCACACCACCACCCAGCACAGATCAACTCTGTAGCCAAGACACTCATCTCCAGAACAAAACGCTTAGCTGACGAACAACACCTAAAACCCGAACTACACACTCTCACCAATGTACTAACATCCAATGGATTCCAAAAATAAGATTACAAACCCCCACTAAAATCCAAGACAAAGAACAAGAAAACGGCAAAGCCCTCCTCCCATACATAAAAGGCACCACAGACAGAATCAGTAAGATCCTCCATAAACACAACATCAAAACAGCATTCTGCACAAACAGAAAAATATCCACCATCCTTAGAAACCCCAAAGATAAAATTGAATTAGAAAATCAAGGAGTATACGAAATCCCATGCACCACTTGTCCCACCACATACATCGGACAAACCAACAGAAGAATAAGTGCACGCATTGAAGAACATAAGAACTCAGTCAAAAAAGAGGAACCAACATCTTCCCTGGTCCAACACCTTAAAGCCACAGGACATGAAATTGACTTTAAAAATACCAGAACCATTGCCAAAAGTGAACATTTTAATAACAGAATAATCAGAGAAGCCATCGAGATAGAAAAACGCCCACACAGCATGAACAAGCGAGATGATACCTCCCGCCTACCAGCCATTTGGAAACCTGCCCTTATTGACAAACGACTCCCTAACCCCAAAATCTTAAACCCCTCTGCAACTCAGACTAACCTGAGCACAACCAAACAGAACACTCCCCCAGCCAATCAGAGCACAGCCAAGCCCCTAACCATTCAGAACACACCTCCACCCAATCAGAACACAGCCAAGCTCCCATCCAATCAGTTCATACCCTCACTGGCAGTTAAAAGGAAGAAACAGCTAAAACCACACATTGCTGCTCAAAGCAAGAAGCTAAAAACACCAGCCTGAAGATGACGAATGTGACTTCGTCGAAACGTTGCCAAGACACTTCCAATTTTACGCGGGAGAAAACCCGAACAACCAAAGACCTATATACAAATACCCGCGAAAACCTCAGAAAACATATATATATATATATATATATATATATATATATATTTGTTTTTGCGGGTGTTTGTATGTAGGTCTTTGGTTATTCGGGTTTTCTTCCGCGTAAAATTGGAAGTGTCTTGGCAAAGCACGAAGCTGAAAACACCAGCCTGAAGATGACGAATGGGACTTCGTCAAAACGTCGCCAAGACACTTCCAATTTTAATACATGTTTATGCATTAAAAGCAGAAAACAAGTATTACCTAAATAAGACAGAGAATTCCCCCAATATCATTACATGGAAATAAGCAACTGGCCTACACATTTGAAATATAAAATTTCAAATCTAACAAAAAAAAGTGTGAATATAAACTTATTACAGGCAGTCCTTGACTTATGCCCATAATTGAGTGTGGAATTATGGTCATAGATTGTTAAGTGGGTCACCATGTGACCAGACCAATTACAATAGTTTAAAAAATACGTAAACTGTAAATCCATTTTACCCAATGAGAGGGTTTTTTTGCCAGAAATCAGAAGTAAATATTGGAACCTGGCCAGTTGCCAATTGCCCAAAATGCAGTTATATGAGCACAGGGTATAGATGTGCAGCAACTTAAACTCTGAAATTGGGTGGTACGTAGTTTGGGGGAGGGGGGGTTCCATCATAACTTTGAATGGTCGTTAAGTGACTGGTCATAAGTTAAGGACTATCAATAACTGATTGCATCTGTCAACCTTTAATGAGTTATCACTGTTATAAATGAGCAGTCACTGCACAAAAGCTAGGAAACTAACTACAATTCCTTCAGAAAAAAAAATAGCTGTTTCAGCTCACAAACTTTGAATATATTACAATAGTTAAAAGAATTCATTCAACTGAGTAGACTGCAAGGAGTTTTCTTTCATTCTATATGCAATTTATTTTTCTATTTATTTCCACTCGATTTGCAATAAATTGGAGTCAAAGTGCAGATATTTCTGTAAATAGGCTCAAAAAGAATTTCTTTAGAATGAAATAGTAGTCATCTAACAAGAATACTATAACAAAAGGAGAAAACAAGATACAAAGTTAAATTACAACATTAAAAATTCAATCAAAAGTACACTTTAGAATAAATACAAAATGGTTCTCTCATCTTACACAACAAATTAAACCTTACTCAGACAAAATCATAATAATCAGATTATTTTTATATAGCTTTCCATAATATCACGTGAAAGAATATATTAGATTATATCCAGGATTTTGAATCAGGAATACTAGAATTTTGTCTGAAATGGTATAGGGTTTCCTGCCTGAGCAGGGGGTTGGACTAGATGACCTCCAAGGCCCCTTTCAACTTTATTATTATTGTTGTTGTTGTTATTGTTGTTGTTACTAAGTAAAAATTTTTTCCTAGGCATTGATTTTAAAAACAGTGAATACAGAATGGAAGTAAGCTTGTAATTATTGAAGATTGTATTAGATTTTCATCCAAATGCTATAACAATAGAATTTACTTCTTTCAAACTATTTTAATTATACAGTGAAATATAAAATTGATATTATAGAAACTGAATTATAATCAACATTATAAAAGAATTAACATTCAGAGCTTTCTCTTCTTAGAATTCAAAATGGATTATATTTATTTATTTAATATATTTATTATTTTATATTTAATTATTTATTTATATTGTATTTATCTTATTATATATTTATCTTGTTTATTTATTTTACCTGTAATAAGATTGTCATGTTTCTTATCGATGAGACCAAATAAATCAGAACTCCGAGGCAGGAAAGTTCTTCAAAGAACATGTTTATTGGATGCATAATATCAGCATGAACAAAAGTGAAACCAGATCTAAATTTTCCTCCCAAAAAATCAAAGTAATACAATGTAACAATCCCCACCCCTCTACTCCTGCTATACAATAGAACAATTTGGTGGGCTTTCTGACTTAAAGATCATCCTTCTTCCTTTCGGTATGGGAATGACCTTGGTTGCCACAAGATTTGCTCATGTTTAGACTACCAGAAATACCTTCCCCCCTCCCTTTCTTGTGAAAACCTAGAACAACAAAAATGGCTGCAGCCAGGTTCATTGTAGTATTGACAAAGATTACATTTCCACATTTAGCTGCTAGTTCTAAAATCTTACATTTCAAATATGTTGGTCATTTGCTTATTTTCATATAACGAGCCAAACTGGCTCTCCAGTTTGGTCTAATGGTTAAGACCCCAGACTAGAAGGCGGGAGACCATAAGTTCTAGTCCCACGTTAGCCATGAAAGCCAGAGTTGTTGTTGTGGGTATAATAAAGATATGTCTATGTTCACTGTCTTGAATTAATTGAAAAAATAATAAAGGCAGGATATAAATAAAGAAGTAAAAAAAATATAGATTTGAGGCAGCTTACATTTCAGTATGATCTACAAAGCACTATTATAAAAACAAAACAATTATAAAAGTATGACGTCAATAATTTCCATAATTGCTGGCTAATTCAACCACAGTGCGGCATAACATTATTTTTGGAGGCTCTGGGAAGATCAGAATTTTAACTCTCTTCCTGGATATTAACCAGGAGGCAAACTATTCTAGAATGACAGGAGTCATAGCAGAGAAAGCCTGTTTCTAGGGCAGTGGTTCTCAACCTTTCTAATGCCGCAACCCCATAATACAGTTCCCCATGTTGTGGTGACCCCCAACCACTTATACATCACCGGGTGCCAGGGGCATGGCCAAAGAAAAGGGGGAAAAAATGGCGGACAGCCTTGTTTGGCGACCCCCGTGAAATGGTCGTTCGACCCCAAATGGGGTCCCGACCCACAGGTTGAGAACCACTGTCCTAGGGCTACTTAGATCCTACAACATTTTTGCTTCTCTGCTTGTCCATATCAGGTGAATAAATTCTAACAGAGTAGACAGTAAAAATAATCACCAGCATCTTAAATTGCATTGAGAAGAAAACCAGTAATTGTAATTGTGTAATTGTGGGTTGGTTTCATTACCAGGCTACGTAACATCTTCAGAAGATATTACCTAGCCTGGCAATGTCCAGAAACCAACCCACAAACCTGGAGAACAAACCTTCACCCTCATCCTACACCCGAGCTACAGATATTCACCACTACTGCAAATCAGTAATTGGTACAGCTCCTGCAACAGAAATATTATATGATTGTGCCGACTAAATGTAAGAAGGAAGGCTACTATATTCTGCACTAGTTGAATCTTCTGAGTAATATTCAGGGGCAGTTCCATGTATAACGTCTTGCAATAGTTTGAAGTAATAATGGCATAAGGGTTTGCAACTAGGACATCTCATTTCAGGATTGTTGTAACTTATATACTAGTTGGAGCTGGTTAAAGACCCTCTTGTCTACAGTTCCCATTTGCCCCCAATTTTTTTTTTAAAAAAATCTCATTCAAGGGTAATGCAACCAAAGCAAAGATGGACCTTTCCTGGAACTTGATTCTCAATGAACAACTATCTTAAGCCTAAGCCTATTTCTTTCCACCCAGCCTTCCACAGCTTAAAGACATTTAGTCAAGATGTGTTCTGAATGTGGCCTGCTGGGGAGATGATATGCAGTTAGATATCAACAGTTATTGATGATATATTATTACTTATACCAATAGACCGCCTCTCCCAGCAGTCTCATGTACATGTGGGGAGGTCGCTAGGTCCAAGGAATCTCTCCAGTGATCAAGGACTGTCCCACCATAAGTGGGTGGAACTAGAGCATAACTATACTATTTCAGGAAATATTATCACTGAAGTGCCTCCAATCTTCAATCCTTGTAGACAGTTCAGAACTATACTATGGCTGATGCTACTGAAGACTGCAGACAAAATGTCTCACATACCTTGTCCAAATCCCACCACAGATAAATCATAATAATGAACAATACTCTATGCTATGCCTAGCCTTCACCAATTATAACAGGGGTGTAGAACTGCCAGCCCATGGGTCGGTTTCATCATACTGAAGCCGTGCCCACCCCATTGCTGGCAATGCAAAAAGTTGCGATATGTCGTGACATGTCACGTGACGAGTTTGACACCCGTGAATTATAACTTAAAAACCTGAGAGGATTCTAAAAGGACTACAATTAATATTTTTAGATATTAGCACACCAAATAATCCAGAGTTATATATAAACAAAGTTACTATCCTACAAAACTTTGGACTAGTCACCCTCTTTTTCATCCCACCCCACCGGATTTTTGTTGTGAAGAAACTAGAAGAAGGAAGGAGTATTATATATATTTGCCTCCTTGAGTTATTTATAAAAAATAATAAAGAGAGGATAAAAATAAAATACATAAATAAAATATTTTTCAGGAGGTTAGGACAAGAAAGGAGACTCCTGCTTTTGTCACAGGGAGTCGACTGCATTTTCATGTAGATCACAGAAGAGAAAAGTTTTATTGTGGTGATTTTCTTGGCTTCTATAATATAAAATAAAAGGAAGTTAACCCTCAAGATGAGAACAATTCTTGGTTATTACATGGACATATGAATATTCTTAATAAAAATATGTGATGAATTTACAGAATTTACAGACAGCTATAAGCTTCTTAGCCTACTCAACTATATATGCAATTTTCATTATTCACATTAATATCATTCCTGGTGTCCCGTGGCTATCAGGAAAATGTTTTAGCAAAGCCTGAAAGATTGTGCATTTTTAGAGTAAAACCAGATACTGTAAATATTGGTTATAAGCAGGAGAAATGTAGAATTAACAATGACATGTTCTTTACAAATTCACATCAAAAAATAATTATTTTGAACATGTGCAAATGAAAAAATATTGGAATGTGAACATTTTCGGAAGATGCATTTTTGTCAAAAAAAAATTATATCAGAATACACTATTTAATCTCAATTAGGCTACCAAACATTATTTTATGCTAAGTTCATTGCTGGATTAAAAAAATGTTTTAAAAGAAATAATAGAAACTCTAATGGTATTCAGCATCTTGCTATTCTTACTAAATCAAAAAAAGAATTGAAGTTTGAGATTAGGGAAGAGTAATTTAAGGGAGAAAAAAATATAAAGTCATCGACACTTTTAAATGCATTAGCAATAATATATTAACAATTAAAGTATACCTGACAATTACCGAAATCAAAATAAATATATCAAACTCTGCATTATTAGCTTTAATATCTCAGCTGCAGAAAAGAAAGCAATTACTTATCCATTAAAATCCCAGGAAATGAATCTAACTTAACTACTAACGGATAATGTTTGATTCAAATTTATAAGGCCTATTTCCACCCAATCATATATCAGTCAAGATCTCTTTGGAAAAGGCAAGAATATTCCTGTACAGAAAAGCTTCCAAAATCTTTTTTTTAATTTTGAAATTTTTCATAAATGTTTACAAACAAAACATAAAAAATACGAAAGTGTTCTCCAGCAAGATGAGGAAAAAGAGAAACATCTGCAAATGTATAAAACAGGTAGTCCTCGACTTACAACAGTTCCTTTAGTGACCATTCAAAGTTACAAAAAGTAACTTATAACTGTTTTGCACACTTACGACCATTGCAGTCTCCCCATAGTCACATGATCAAAATTCAGAGGCTTGGCAACTGACTCATATTTATGATGGTTGCAGTGTCCTGGGGTCATGTGATCACCTTTTGCGATTTTTCTGACAAGCAAAGTCAATGAGGAAGCCAGATTCACTCAACAACCGTGTTATTAACTTAACAACTGCAGTGATTCACTTAACAACTATGGCAAGAAAAGTTGTTAAAATGAGGCAAAACTCACTTAAGAAATGTTTCTTTAGCAACAGAAATGTTGGCTCAATTGTGGTCATAATTTGAGCACTATCTGTATAACTTACGGATCTGGTTTATTTTATTGACAATTAAAATTAATCTGTTAAAATTAATCTAAGTTACCCTTAAAAAATAAACATTTCTACTTCTTGCAGTTTTGACAATCAAATTATGACACTAACATATACGCATTCTATTCATAATGCAGAATTATGTTTGGAAGTAAAACTATTTTAAGAAATGTCTGAATTTGGAAGAAAATAATACAATAATATATTTAACATTTTTAATGAACATTTTTAAAATCTAAATGCTTTGGAAACTTAAAGCACGAATATAGTACATGTGTGAGTGTAAAACTATTTGTGTCTGTAAAAATAATTATAAATTTGAATTGACTGAAAACTCTGATCAATATATTCATTGAATAAATATATTAATTTTATAAAAATAATAATTTTTCCTGCAAACTTTATCGCTGCAAAAAATTAATATAGCAAAAATAACATCGTTTATTCTAACAGCAACGTTACTCTAGCACAGACATGTCAAACTCGCGATGTCACGTGACATTGCGCAACGTATTGGGACAGTTTTGCCATTGCCGGCAATGGGGTGGGCGCGGCTTCCACATGATGCATCCGGCCCACGGGCCGGCAGTTTGAATCTGAAACACTTTGTGATGTTTAGTACGATTGTATAATTTTTTTCCAGAGTTATTCTAATTAAGTAGACTCATAAATTATAAAGAATTACAATCAAAGAGTTAAATACAACTGCACTTTAATTCACAAGTAAGTTTGAGGCAGTTACACCATATTAATTATTTCTAAACAATTTAATATGGGTTTTATAGGAAAACTTTAGATAGTTTCCTCAATTCAAATTTCCATAATTAATGAATTGCACTATAGCAAAGCATATATCTGTAAAATTTGTTAAGCTCTAAGGTCCTGCATCTCTTAATTCAACAGACAACCACAGCTTTCCATATGAAAATATAATACTGAGATATATTTTTAAAAAATGGTTTTCATTGAAATGGAATGCCCATGGTTTTAAAATTTTACTTTCCACCCCAAAGCAACAGAATGATTGTGTATATTATAATGATATGCAAATTATATACATAATTGTATTATATATGTTTGAGGTTCAAAGAAAATACCACAATATTTGCACCACTAATATTTTAGTAATAATCTCTTTTTAGGGTTTTTTTCAGGAATCTTCTCTGCTTCTTTTCTACAAACATACATTCAGAAACCAAGCCACTTCTATGAATTGAATTTAAAAGGCATGTCAGATTGATTCTACGGAACAGGATTCACATGTCCTGTCACATGTCTTGTTAATATAGCATCTACGGTATATTAAAATTCAGACATTTTGTACCATTTGAGAATTTTCTACATTTTTTTAATCACAGCTAAATCAATGAATGTTATCAGGGCAGGTGCTTGCTGTTCTAAAAGAGCATTAGGAATGCATTTTTGTGTAACTACAACACAAAATACCCAAGCAATTAGAGCTATTTAGGAAACATTTCTGAAAAATGTCCATCTTTTATATTGCTATCACATTGGTCAAGTTGATTTTTCCTCATCTTGTGTTAATATAATTCTTCAAGCTTATACAGTAAAAACCTTGAACTAAGAGAGTGATGGATTAAAGAACAATAGCCCTCAAAAAAGCTGTTACAGTCAAAGTATTATATGTTTAAGAAATAAAATCCTTTGTGTTTTCTCTAAAATCACTCTACTCAGAAAATGCGATTTTTCTGCTTGTGCTCCTCAGGGACAGAAGTCTTAAGTCAAATCTCCTCTTTGCAAGGGCATTCCACCAATTGAGAAAGCTCAGCTAAAATGTCACTATTGAAATTGTTTGGAATAAGTAATCTGATTTATTCAGACTCTGCCCTATTATTCTGGTCATATTTTCTTAGCTGCTCTTTTCTCAAGAGAACCCCCTTTTTTAACCATTCAAGCTGTGTTTCTCATTTATGTTCAATTCCAGCTTTAGAATAGACTTCGAGCCTAACTTTCCCAGAGGACAAAATTTTGGATTGACAATAAACTTTGTTTCTTATACTCTTAATACTGCTTCTAATAAATTACAGTAGAACCAGTATGCATAGTTCTCTTCTAAAAAATAACCATGTACAAATGAAATCTTTGCAGTCATTTGATCGGGTTTACTTATATTTAATCATTTGTTACATTATTTAATAAAATGACATTTTCTCTTATTTTGTATTATTTATTAATCAAACTTACATAGCCGCCCATCTTACAAAAGGCAATTCTGGCTGGCATACAACAATCAGATTTTTTAAAAAAAAAAACCTAATAAAAACAAAAATATAGAAATATAAACGTCAGGAAATGGAAAATAAAAATATCCACCTCAACAATGGAGCCATCTGAGTAAGTCTCTGGCTGCATGAGAGCTACAGGCCTAACAACATATTCATGTCTTAAAGGCCTTTTGGAATAGCAAAAGGGCTGATCTAATTTTGAGGGGAAGATAGTTCCATAAGGCAGACATCACAATAGAGAAGGAACGTCTCCTAGAACTCACCACATAAAGTTCCCTAATTGAAGGCAGGACAAGAAGCAATGGATAGAAACTAATCAAGGAAAGAAGCAACCTAGAACTAAGGAGAAATGTTGTGACAGTTAGAACAATTAATCAGTGGAATGACTTGCCTCCAGAAGTTGTGGGTGCTCCAACACTGGAAGTTTTCAAGAAGAGATTAGACAACCATTTGTCTGAAATGGTATAGGGTTTCCTGCTTGAGCAGGGGTTTGGACTAGAAGATCTCCATGGTCGCTTCTAACTCTGTTATTCTGATGATAAGCGTAACAGGCTATTCTGATAGATCTAATGCGGTGAGATGATGTAACCAGGAAAGGTTGTCCCTCAGATAACTCGGTCATATGTCACAAAGAGGTTGAAAACAAGCAACTTGAATTGGACCCAGAAGCAAACTGGCAATCAATGCACTTTGCCGAGCAGAGATATAGCATACATTAATCTAGGAACGCACATAATTGCCCACACTCCTGCATTCTGTACTAACTGAAACCACCAATATGTATATGTATATCTTTGCATTCACACTTGTCAGTGTAAAGCAGGGGTGTCAAACTGCCGGCCCGTGGGCCGGATGCATCATCCCAAAACTACGCCCACCTCATTGCCGGCAATGGAGAAGAAGCTCCGATACATCGTGCAACGTCACGTGACGTCGCGACTTTGACATGCCTGGTGTAAAGTAACCCTTAATGCACCTGATGGATTCTAGTAAATGAAAGGTATGATATTATGGTACAATAAATATGTTAATCTTTAGTACTCTAGAATTTTTGAGAGACCTTCCTTTGATACATTGACAACAGGCCTCCTGTCTGAGGAATTGCAGAAGGCAAAGAAGCCAATTAAAGTGTCAAATCAGGGCCCAGCATAATCATGGAATCTATGATCTGAGTCTTTGATCTAGATTCCTTGGCATAACCTCTAAATCCATAAAATTATGGCTTGTGAAGAGTTAAGGAAAGGAATGAGAGGCAAGGAAATGCTCCCTAGGAATAATGAAGCTAGCACATTCTAAATCATTATTTTACAAACCTGTATTTCTTAAACAGAAAACTTTAATCATGGTTACTTAGAAGAAAATGCCACATATTTTGATGGGCGTTACTTCCAAGTAAAAATGTTGGGATTTATTATAGTCATTTTTAATTTATACCTTAAGATTAAACTTAAGGTATAAAGGTTAAGCATGAACTTAAATTAACTCTTAAATTTGGATTTTTCTGGATTAATATAAACAATTTATTCAAAATAACTTATTCCTTTAAAATTCAATCCAAATGAAAGGATTGATTATATTTTCATAGTAAATTCCTTGTCATATTCCCATGTGGATTCAACTTTTACTTTGTAACAATTTCTTGGTTTAGATTTAGCTCCCAACCCAAGTTTATTCATAATGAAAATGTTTATATGATTTATTGAAGCAATATACTTTGTTTGGCAACTTATTACTTTAAAACTCACTATTGTCTAGCAAATTACTGAACAACAAAACATCATTTTTAAGTGATCCACAAAGCATTACATACAAGAGTCAAGAAATTCAGAATTAACTTTAAAATTATTTCTGCCATCACAAGGCATTTTCTTAACATATTTTGAAGCACAATTGTATTACATAGATTATATAGAAGCAAAAGTTACAGTAGGCCTAATGTCCAGATAAATGTGTTTAAGATTGCAACCTCCATATTAAATAGGTTTGAAATAGCAAGTTAGGAGAATAAATATTTTTATTCCAGATGTGCTCAACTGTGTAATTTAAATAAATAGTAAAAATCTTCATTTGCAAAAAGTACTATTTTTGAGAGATATATCAATATGACTGCACTTCCTTTCCCACTGATAACATCAAAAAAAATGGCTCAGATAAATTGTTCATTCATCAGATGCATAATGACATAACCAAATCACAAAATCTCTATTACCAACTTGCCAGTTTCACATGGTGGCATTAACTAATTGTCATAAGTGGATAGTACAATATATTTCTGTAAGCCAGGAACAACATGTAGTGTTTAATTCAAAGAGTTTATATTAACTTGTTTTATTAAATTTGGCCAAAATCAAAAATAAGACAGCCACTTAATTCTTCTGTTATTGTTGGAAACTTATGGAAAGTTGGAAACTTATCAAAGAAAGATCCAATCAAGAACTAAGGAGAAATTTCCTGACAGTGAGAACAAACAGTGAAATGGCTTCCTCCAGAAGTTGTGGGTGCTCTGTAACTGAAGATTTTTAAAACAGATTGAACCACCATTGGTCCAGAACGGTATAGTTAGTATCTCCTGCTTGAAGAGGAGGTTTCTTCCAACGCTGTTATTTGGTGTTCTGTTTATTTCCTGCCTCATCTATTGAATTATTTCTGAAACAGTCTAACAAATCAGAAGAACTGATATTTCCTGATTGTGGGTTTTCAAATAATAATAATAAAGTTGGAAGGGGCCTTGGAGGTCATCGAGTCCAACCCGCTGCTCAGGCAGGAACCCTACACCATTTCAGACAAATGGCTGTCCAGTCTCTTATTAAAAACTTACAATGTTGGAGCATTCACCGCTTCTGGAGGCAGGTTGTTCCATTGGTTAATTGTTCTAACTGTCAGGAAGTTTCTCCTTAGTTCTAAGTTGCTTCTCTCCTTGATTAGTTTCCATCCATTGCTTCTCGTCCTGCCTTCAGGCGCCTTGGAGAATAGCTTGACTCCCTTTTCTTTGTGGCAGCCCCTGAGATATTGGAACACTGCTATCATGTCCCCCCTTGTCCTTCTCTTGTTAAACTAGACATACCCAATTCCAGCAACCATTCCTTATATGTTTTAGTCTCCAGTCCCCTAATCATCTTTGTTGCTCTTCTCTGTACTCTGTCTAGAGTCTCAGCATCTTTTTTACATCATGGTGACCAAAACTGGATGCAGTATTCCAAGTGTGGCCTTACCAAGGCATTGTAAAGTGGTATTAATACTTCACGTGATCTTGATTCTATCCTTCTGTTAATGCAGCCCAGCAATGTGTTGGCTTTTTTGGCAGCTGCAGCATACTGCTGGCTCATATTTAAGTGATTGTCCACTAGGACTCCGAGATCCCTCTCACAGTTACTACTATTGAGCAAGGCACCCCCTATACTATACCTGTACATTTGGTTTTTCTTGCCTAAATGTAGAACCTTACTTTTTTCACCATTGAATTTCATTTTGTTAGATAGCGCCCAGTGTTCAAGTCTGTCCAGGTCCTCCTGTATCTTAAGCCTGTCTTCTGGAGTGTTGTATATTCCTGCCAGCTTGGTGTCATCCGCAAATTTGATGAGTTCCCCATCTATCCCCTCGTCCAAATCATTGATGAGGATGTTGAAGAGCATTGGCCCTAGAACAGAGCCCTGGGGCACCCTACTACACACTTCCCTCCATGTAGATGCAGTTCCACTGAGGACCACACGCTGAGTACAGCCCGTCAGCCAGCTACGAATCCATCTGGTGGTGATGCTGTCTAACCCACATTTTTCTATCTTATCGAGTAGTAGGTTGTGATCTACTTTATCAAATGCCTTACTGAAGTCCAAGTAAATTATATCCACAGCATTCCTCTGATCCACTAATTTTGTCACTTGGTCAAAGAATGCAATAAGATTTGTCTGGCATGATCTGTTTTTGACAAACCCATGTTGGCTTTTAGTAATGACTTTGTTTGCCTCTATGTGTTTGCTGACTTGTTGTTTGATTATCTTTTCCAGAATCTTCCCAGGTATTGAGGTCAGGCTGATAGGTCTGTAATTTCCTGGATCCATTTTTTTCTTTTTTGAAGATGGGAACTATATCAGCTCTTTTCCAGTCCTCTGGTATTTGAAAAATATAATTCAGTGGTTCTGAGATCACATCTGCCAGTTCCTTGAGAACCTTGGGGTGTAATCCATCTGGCCCTGGTGATTTGAACTCATCTAGGCTGGACAGGTGCTCACTTATTATTTTCTTGCCTATCTTAACTTGCGTTTCTATACTGTTTTTTATGGCACTATTTTTGATAGGTTGGTCTGTTTTTTCCCTTTGTGTAAAGACAGATGCAAAAAACGAGTTAAATAGTTCTGCTTTCTCCCTATTGCTAGTCACCTTCTTACCACTTTCACCCACTAATGGACCAATCATTTCCTTCACTTTTTTCTTGTTTTTTACATGTTGAAAGAAGCTTTTTTTTTGTTATTTTTGACTTTGGTCGCAAGCCTTAGTTCATTTTGAGCCTTGGCTTTCCTCACTTCATCTTTGCAGGCTCGGGCTATTTGTTGATATTCTGATTTAGTTATGTGCCCCTCTTTCCACTTTCTATACTTGTCCTTTTTATCTTTCAATTTGTCAGAGAGTTCTTTATGCAGCCATGCTGGTTTCTTTTGAGAGCTGTTATTTTTCTTCTTTGTTGGTATTGAGCTAAGCTGGGCTTCTATTATCTTGCTTTTCAAAATTTCCCAAGCTTCTTGCATTGTTTTCCCCCGGAGGATTCTCATCCATGGAATCCTTCCCAAGTCCTCTCTAAGTTTATTGAAATTAGCTCTCTTAAAATCCAAGATTCTAGTTTGACTATGTTATATTGCTTGTACTTCCATAATGTTGAATTCCAATATTGCATGATCACTACCTCCCAACCTTCCTGTGGCTTCAACACCTTCTATCATTTCATCTCTGTTAGTGAGAATTAGATCCAAAATGGCTAATCCCCTAGTTCCCTTCTCTACTTTTTGGGAGACAAATTTGTCTGCTAAGTTTGTCAGGAATCTGTTTGATCTTCCACTTGGTGCAGAGTTTGTCTCCCAGTTGATGTCAGGGTAATTAAAGTCCCCCATTACTATGGTGATGTGCTTCCTGAATACCTTAGTTAGCTGACTAGCAAAAAGTTCATCTATTTCCTCTGTTTGGTTGGGTGGCCTATCGTATACACCTATGGCAATGTCATTTTGTCTCCCTTTATATTGACCCAAATGCATTCAAGACAGTTTTCGTCATTGTTGTGCTCTATTTCTGTGGAGATGTAGTTATTTCTTATATAGAGAGTAACTCCACCTCCTCTTTTATTTGATCTGTTTCTTTTAAATAATTTAAATCCCTCTAGCTCTGTGTTCCATTTGTGGGTTTCATCCCACCATGTTTCTGTAATGGCAACAATATCATAACTGCCCTCATTGACCTGAATTTCTAGTTCACCTTGTTTGCTGTTCATACTCTGTGCATTGGTGTGTAGACATTTGAGTCCTTTATGACTGACCCTGTGTTTACTTTCTACATAACCTGAGTAGTGCCTGAGTTCCCCTATTGTCTTACCACCTATTTGGTTAGTGCACTTTGTGTGGCACTCATTATTAAAAGCTTGATTTTGCTTGACAGCATGGTTGGTATTTTTGTCCACACACATATCTATGTTACATGTACTGATAGCCCTATTGTTTTTAGATTGCCGGGGACAGGGATGCTCTGTATCGATTAACTCACTGTCCCCACTGTTTAGTTTAAATATTCCTCCAGAAAATCTGTGAATTTATAGCCGAGTAATTCAGTCCCTTTCTTTGATGGATGCAAACCATCTCTTTTGTACATTTTTTCATGTGACCAACTACTGATATCATGACTAATATATCCAAAGCCTTCCCCTTTACACCACTCCTTTAGCCACATATTGAATTGTGCTATACGCTGGCCTTTTCCATTTTGCTCTTTATACACTGGTAAAACCAGTGTATAAATGTTCTTAGGGTTGAAATTACTTACTATAGGAAGGCTTTCTGCTTATGTTTATGCATTTCACTATGCCATAGTTTGCATCACCATGACACGTTCAATATTCAACAGAGGTTGGATTCACATTACAAGATAGTCAAGAGCTAAATAAGGTTGACTTATTGACTTAACAACTGATCATTTAGTGTCTGTTTGAAGTTAAAACTTTCCTGGAAAAAGGGAATTATAATCCAGTTCCAAAGTTCTGACGACTGGGCACTTCGACATCATGTGACTGCACTTCAGGCATTTGGCAACATAGCAACATTTACAGCCATTTGCAGCGTTCCATGGTCATGCGACATTTTATGATTGTTTTCCTGGTGGTTGTTTAATGACTGCAGAGCTCATATTATGATAGCCGTGTTCACTTAATCACCACAGCAAAAAAGATTATAAAGTCAGGTTGATCATATGATTGACCCAATTTTCAACCATCTTGGCATACAACCATAATGGGCAATTCTATTATAATCGTATGATGAGGACTGCCAGTACACCATGATTGTCCAATCTTTTGGCTTGCCTGGGCCACATTGAGTGAAGAGGATTTGTTTTGGGCCACATTTGAAATGAATAATATAATTAATGTTTATAAATCATATAATAAGGTTAAGTTTACCAATTAACATTACTAGCTGTCCAGAGCAGTATACAGCCTGTGAGCTCACGCCTGCTTTATACAAAACCATATTATGAGTTACTTTAGCAGGTCAGTCAGGCTTCCAATTTTTTTTAAATTAATTTTGGATTATTCCCTTTCATGAGTTCTTGGGATTTATCTTTGAACTGCCATGCCTAAAATTGGACTATTAGTTGGATTCAATCATTCCTCTGTTGTCAAATGCAAAGTACCAATGTGTAAACCATCTATGTATCCTTTCTAGTTTGCTAGAATAAATCCCTTATGCATAATTCAGTATCTGAAGTATATTAGAATTAATTTTGTTACATTACTTATTTGATTTTGTCAGAACTCTTATCTGACAACTCAACTGAACTTAATAACACCTATATGTAGAATACATTGATTTAAGGTTCAGTGAGCCTCATGGGTGGTGGTCTGAGTTAGAACGTCTGTATTCAGTATGCTAAATGTTGCAAGTATACTCTACCTTCATTCAAAAACAATTACATTTACATGGAACTACATTTTAAACAAAATTTCAAGCAGTTAAATTTTACAAAGAGAAAGAAAGTTGCAAACAAATGAAAAATGGTACTTCAAGTGGAAAATAGATTTTTACTTGTAATACCACAAGTGCTATAATATTTTTTTCTTGGGATAATTTTGTAGTATTGCCTATTTCATGCAAAAAAGCACATGCTGCAAAATCTATTTTTAAGAAGTTGGAAACAAAAACAACTTTTCAACTTATTGAACTCTACTAGAAGGCCTAAGTTAAACATGAATAAATTAAATCAGCAGTTCTGAAACATTCTTATCTCATCACCCCTTCACTTTCTTAAAAATAACTGAGACTCCAAAGAATTTGGTTTATGTCAGTTATATCTATTGATATTTACTGTATTACAAATTAAAACTGAGAAATTTTAAAATATATTTATTTGACTTTGCAGACATCCCCTGAAAGCGTCTTGGGAACTTCCAGGGAAATTCCAGTTTGAGAAGCACTGCATTAAATTAAAGCAAACAGAAAAAAGTAGTAACATTTTCTACCCTGGCACTGTAAGCGGGAGGTCCCTAACCTTTTGGGCACCAGGACTGGTTCCATGGAGAGTGTGTGCTTTTGGGCACCGGGAACTGTTTCCACAGACCAGCGAGTGTGTGGTTTTGTATGCTGCCTGCATCCTGCAGATGGGGCTTTGCTTGTTTGTGCAGACTAGTTGCTGGCAAGCTGCGGCTTTGTACCGGTCCATGGCCTGCGGGTTGGGGACTCCTGCTCTAAGAAATTTTCAAAGAACTTCACAAATTGAATTATTTAATCAGATCAAGAAAAAGCAGCATTTTTAAAGCCCCAAGTATACATTTCAGATCTCTTCTCAAAAAATACCCCTCACTAGAGTTTATACTATGATCTGATATTATTTTCATGGATTACTGATTCTGTACTTTGCTCAAAAATAGTACAGCTATCAAAACCCAGTATTACAGCTTTAAGATTAATTTTATATTGAGTAGAAGCAAAACCCTTTTTTTTAAATAAGAAAAGAATGGAAAACAAAGAAACTTGCTACACAACAGTTGTGTCACTTGACTCCCGCATAAATATTATTATTATTTATTAAATATTCATGCCCCATCTCCAGTACAAGATGACTGCAGTCAGCTTATCTGAAGCATTATTTGAAACAAAACAAAATAATATCTTTGATAAATTCCTTAGAGATAAGTCACACTAATTATAAAGAAATTAATGTTCAGTTTGGTGAATTCTATATAAATTATATTTTACACATGTGGCAGAGAGAGTTTTTTAAATGTACTATGTAAATCTTTTAGGATTTCCCACTGTTGTCAAAAACATGACTAAAATTACTTCATTCTTGTTAGATGCAGGGTCTAAACCAAGGCCAAGATTGTGCAATTCTTAAAAGAGGCAATTTCAACAGAAACGTGGCAGGTTCTGCTCCATGATAATTGCCATTAGACGTCAATGGACTTAATCATGCCCCAGCCTGGACTGGCTAGCTACTTTTACAGGGTTAAAATGATTATTTTTATTAGTTTGTATTATATTATTTAGATTTGTTTCCATATGTTTTTAAATCATTTTATCGCTGTTTATATATTTTTTAAAATAGTGATCTTTGACCGCAAATAAATAAATGGATTTCTCC
Source organism: Crotalus tigris (assembly GCF_016545835.1). Taxonomy (NCBI): domain Eukaryota; kingdom Metazoa; phylum Chordata; class Lepidosauria; order Squamata; family Viperidae; genus Crotalus; species Crotalus tigris. The sequence continues at coordinate 111,674 of NW_024096770.1, read as the reverse complement.
ATAAATTTCTGATGTATAGTCAGGAGTGATGATTGCATCTCTAATATCTCAAGAAATCTATATTACTGATATGATAAAATTTGGAAAGGTCCCTAAACCAGATAAATTAATTATGCCATGGTATAAAAAACTAAGGAGAAAATACTTGTTATACTTCTGAAAATAATTCATCAGATTTTTATAAAATAAAGACCTGCTGGTTTCAGTTATCATTGTAACTTTGAAGATACAAAGATCCTCTTCAGTTAATAAATTACTGCCCAATATCCCTGTTAAATTTTGTTGCTAAGATTTTAACAGCTAATTTTTTTTTTTAGGGTTTCAAGGTTTCTGGTTAATGTAATTGCATTTTATGATGTTACACATAAATCTGTAATGTTAGCTTCAATGGATGCAGAAAAAGCTTTTGATATGTTTTAAATCATGTCTTTGGTTCAAGGGCTGCAGAAATTAAGATTTCTTATATAATTTATTTCATGTATTACAATTTAGTATCTTAATCCTTTTCCTCAAGTAAGAATTATTATTAATAGGATTATTTCATTAGTAATTAAAATGAAACACAGAATTCATCAAGGATGTTCTTTATCTCATATAATTTTTAATGTAATATTGGAAGTCCTAGCATGTCTACTAAGAGAAACTCATAAAATTAAAGGAATTTGTTTATCAGAATTTGAACATAAGTTATATATTTCAAGGGTATTTCTAATTTATTAATAAGCTTCATTTCAATTTGTATAACCAGTACAGTTGCATGGTAAATATTCTGATAAATAAGTAAATTGATGGGTGTCAAATATATCAAGGAATTTTGCATCAAGACTCATATATATTTTGAGAGGAATGCCTATATTGCTAAATAATTTAAACAGACCAATAAGTTAATGGTTATTTTTTTTTTGAAGGAGCAAATACCCAGGATGTTTTCTGTTAAAATTATGCTTTTCTCATGATGGTGGTTTTAACTTTTTCAATATTGGCTGATATTGGTTTGATGATGATGGTGTTATCCATTCAATTGTGTCCGACTCTTGGCAATTCTATGGGCCAGCTCTCTCCACATCTTCCAATCTTGCACTATTGCTTAGAGTTTTTCTATACTCTGGCTGGTATCAGTTTTGATGGTGTCCAGCCACTGTGTTCTTTGACAGCCTGGTTACTGCTAACTCTTCCAAACATAATTGCTTTTTTCCAGTGACAGAGCCAAAGTAAGTGAGACACAGTTTCGTGACTTTGCCTTCTAATGGTGTGTGTGGTGTTATGTGCTCCAGTACTTGCTTGTTAGTCACCTTTGCTGTCCAAAGAAATGCATGAGCCTTCTCCAGCACCACAGCTGAAATGGATCAATCTTCTTCCTGTCTTTCTTTTTAAGGTCCAGTTTTCACAACCATAGGTAGCTACAGGGAACACAATATAAAAAACTAATCTATATTTGATTGCCAGGCTGGTGTCCTTACTTTTCCATATTCAGCTCATGTTCATCATTGCTATGTGACACAATGCAATCTGATGTTTTCTTTCTGTGCTGCATTTGCCACTTTGAGCTATCTGCGATCCTAGGAAAGTGAATTTTTCCACACAGTCTATCTCTTCATCAATTTCTATTCTGATGTTTCCTTTCCTTGAAGTGATCATGAGCTTGGTCTTTCTGATGTTCAAAAAGACACGAAAATTTTCACTTTTCTTCTTTGATTTTCTTGATCAGATGTTCAGGCCTTCTTTGGTTTCTGAGAAGAGGGTTGTATCATCAGCATATTGAAAATTGTTGATGTTTCTTCCACCAATCTTTACCCTGATTTTTGATTCTTCAAGATTAGCTTCCTCATGATTATTATGGCACACAGGTTGAATAAGAAAGGGGAGAGAATGCGACCTTGTTGCATTCCTTTCACTATCTTAAACCAATCAGTGTCTCTATATGGTGTTCACACAGTGGCTTCCTGATTTGTGTACAGTGTTTGCACCAATTTGACCAGATGTACTGGTACCCCCAGGTATTGTAGGGCTCTCCATAACTTCTCATGCTCAACACAATTGAAGGCTTTCTTGTAGCCAATGAAGCACATGTAAATGAACTTTTGATATTCACGATATTTGCCATGATCCAGTCCAGATTTACAATATGATCGCAGGTGCTATGACAACTTTAGAAGTGGGCTTGGACATTTGGTAATTGCCTTTTGATGATTGGTGCTACACATTGTATAATTTTAAGCCAAACCTTGCTGATGTTGCGGGATGAGGGCAATTGTGCAATAATTGGAGCAATTTTTAGAGTCATGCTTTTTGGCAGAGTTTTTTTGCAATTTTTAGCAGCTATTGGCTTACCTGGGCCTTACTGGGATGCAAAACATTTACATGTAATTTTACTTCTCATTACAAAATAACTCTTTGGAGCAATAGCTATTTTAAAATGGTTAATAATATTTATTATGGCTCATTCATAATAATTAACTGTTAGGGGAACCATTTTAAAACTTAGATTTTACAAAAAAAAAGTACACGTAGAAAGTCTGAATGGTAATACTGAAATTTAAAACACTTATTATCCATAGTGTTTGATGTCAATGCACTTATAGCCTCTGAAATGTTAGAGCTACTTTACTAAAACTATATTGACAATTTATCATTACTAAATAACATAATAAAATAATGTTGAATAATAGATGTCTCTATTCATCTATGTGGTTACTAGGAGTCGAAAATAGCACATACTCAGTATACCAAAAAAAAAACTGTAATAGAGAATGTTTGTGTATATGTATCTTTGAATCAATGTTGCTTCTGATGGCTGCCTGGACAAGTCCCTGCAGTTTTCTTGGTACTTTTTCATAAGTTATTTGTCATTTCCTCCTTTCTAGGATTGAGAGAGAATGACTGGCCCAAGATTACTCAACTGGCTTTATGCCTAAGGCAGGACCAGCACTTACAATCTTCCAGTTACCATTAAACTGGTTCTAGTACAGAATTGCTCAACCAATGGCATCTGACTTTAAAGAATGTTCAATATGCTTTTATGACTAAAACTGTTTAGTAGAGCTGAAACCAATTCTCTTTAAGATCTAGTCCCCGACATGATTTTTTAAAAAAATGTCTCCCATCATTTCCATGCTGGAAATAATAAATTTGAAGGAACTTTGAGATGTACAGTAGGTTATGGTGTTCTTACTGGTTACATATCGTTGCAGTGGTGAACTACTTTCTTGGAAGGCATTTAAGAGCTAAATATTTTAATGCTTTGTTAAACTCTATCACAGAAATCTGGAATTTTTAAACTCTAAATATAGAGACCTGGGACCATCGTAAAAGAGATGATTAAAAATAATTGCTAGTTCATATCAAAAGGTATCGTATCTCATTTTGTTTTTTTAACCTGTTGTATCAGAAACCCATTATGCTAAGCTTATAGAATATCTATTAATATAATTCTGCTAGGTGCAAAATACAATATAATATGAAATGATGTATTTGTCAAACAATGTTAACTGATATGACAACTAGCAGAGATACGTCATTCTATTTTTACATTTGATTTTATGGGTGTTGTTTTCAAAGACATCAAAGTAAATTCTACTGCAGTTAACACACATGGAAATATGAACCATTAATATCCATGCAATCTACTTTCAAGTTAATCACTTCAGAAAGTAGTTTTAGGGCTACAAATATTACCAGAAAGCATGGTCTATATATTTAATAACATATCACAGAAAGTGTACAACACTTACATAAATATAGCAATTTTTGGCTTGTTTTAGACATAGGGCTTTTCTATATATAAATTACAAATGTTTCCACTGTTTAAAAAAATCACTGTAGAAAACTGCTAGTTTCATTAACGAAATAACATAGAAGACTGAATTTAACCTTTTCCTCCGTTAGCTAAAAAAAAAGATCCTTCAAAGCTGTGCTTCCAGACTCCAAGGAAAGAATAGAAATATTTTAATTGTTTTTCTTACAAATGGAAAAGTAGTTTGAGAGAGACTAGTAAAAAGTGACTCCAAAAACTAAGAGTCTCTTCTGTGACTAAAAAATACATCCCCCAATAAACTACTTTTGATTGTTAAAAAAACATCCAGGGGAAATCACAATATTGCACATAAATATTTGTTTATATCCCATAAACAAAGAAAGTATAATACAGTGACTGACTGACTTTCTGATCAAGAAGTCCCCAGTCTAAATCAAATTTTTGTCATTAACTCAGCAAGTTGACTTAAACGAGATGATTCCTATAGTCTCAGCCCTCAGATCACTATCACCATCTCCAATTCAATGGAATTGCAGATTCTAGTTTACATCATATGCACCAACCTGTGGCTTCTGTAAAAAAAATCTGTTTGAACGAACCACACACAACCTTATCTGTCCTTTGCACTGTTCTGACCAATATATTGATTAGCATTTTATATATCACTTCACAGTGCTTTACAGCTCTCTCTAAGTAGTTTACAGAGCCAGCATATTGCCCCCAACAATCTGAGTCTTCATTTTACCGACCTGGGCAGAATGGAAGGCTGAGTCAACCTTGAGCCAGTCAGAATCAAACTGCCAAACTGCTGGCAGTCAGCAGTCAGCCGAAATAGCCTGCAATACTGCATTTTAACCACTGAGCCACAACAGCTCTTAAAGCAACACCATCTGCTTTAGTAACTAGATTAACATTAATATTAAATAATACTGAAATGAATGTCTTAAGAAGACTTTTCTATATGAAACAAAATAGGATACAATGTTAATCTTGTGTTAAGTGCATGTTACTCATGCCATTCCTAAACTTAATCTAGATATTGTTTTTAAGGGTACAATTCAAACATGATTAGTCTGTATACGGACACATATGCAAGCTATAGACCATCTTGTCTTTAAATATGTGCCAACGAGTCAGTGACCACAGAGGCTTTCTCCAGAGCAATTTCTCATCCACTTAGTTCTTCAGAACTTCCAATGGTTTATCCATTACCATTCTAACTGATATATCCATCTTGCTGCTAGTGTTTCTCTTTTTTCTTTTGTTCTACCTTTCCCTGGATTACAGACCTTAAAAGAGCTAGCTCTTCACAGAGGTTGTCCAAAATCAAATAAATAAGCTAAAGCTTCCTTTATCAGAAATATGTAAATGGAGAAAAGAGGATTTAACCCTTTTATTTTTATCACCAATAGCCAAACAACTATTACGTTTCATTTTTAAAAAAAAAAATCTTAAGATGATCAGCAGGCTATAACCCTAATGTTAATTAATGTTAACATGTCATGTGGAATACTATCATGGAGGGTATTTGAGAATTCTTCAAAAAGCTTATCTTTCTTTAGCTAATTTCAGTTTACAAAAAATGCTTCAAATAAGATAAAATTCAATAAACTTGGACTGGATATGATGCAATATATAGTTGTAGACAAGGGGTATCAAACTGCTGGCTCATGGGCCGGTTGCATCACGCTGAGGCCACACCCACCCCAGCAAAAAAAGTCGCAATGTGTCACAACATGTCACGTGACATGGCGAGTTTGTCACCCGTGTTTTAAACTAAGACCAAGAAGATCTGGCTTCTATTTACTGCCCAGAAATATTACTGCTTGAACTAGGGCCTATCTTTTAATGTAGCCTAATCTTTCCGGCTGATGTGAGGATAAAAGAGAGACAAAATATAAACTATTGTGCATGACTTTAAAGATAAACAAGATACAAATACTACAGAAAATAAAACTCCAAGAAATTATCTTTCACAAAATCTATAGCATTAGATGTGCTAATTTTGGGTTTTTGATCAGGTAATTTTCTGAAAAGTATATATACATACAGTATAACAGCATAATGTATCTTGATTTTAGCAATAATTTGATAAAATACCCCATGATATACTCATTCTGAGCAATCCAATTAAATATGAGCTAGATGTCAAGAAAGTAAGTGGCTTGACTTCATATTCAAAGACAGCTTATCAATGGTTCTTCACCAAACTAGTGTGATCTGCCAAGTACGGTGCCATAAGATTCAGTCCTGGCTGCGTAGATTGGCCATGGAAACACAATTTGTGAAAGTGATAGGTGAATACAAACTGAATATGAACAAGCATTACAAAAAGACAAAATTTAAAGCTATATTAACAGATGTGACTATTCTATCCTATTCTGCACTGGGCAGTCTGTACCAAGTATTATGTCCAGCTCTAATACCACATTTTAAGAATAATTCAGAAAAATGAGAATATTTCAAAGCAGGACTTTGAAGATGATCAGGGGATTAGAACTAAGCTCTGTGAAGAGAGGCTGAAGAAGTAGAATATATTTAGCTTTCAGAAGAGAAGCCCGAAGGGGATATGATAGCATTCTTCATGTAGCTAAAAAGAGGTCACTCAGAAGAAGGTTTAAACCAATTTTGTCACCCCAGAGTACAAGAATATTTTTTTAAAGTTATAGGAAGGGAGACTCAAACAGAAAGGAAGGGTTCTCAACCCCCCAATAATAAGAATAGTTAAATATTACTCAGAGAGGTAGTAGGGTCCTTTTCACTGGATGTTTTTGAGTGGAAGTTAGATAGCTAACTGTTGGAGATACTTTAATTTAATTCCATTGTTGAACAAAAGGGTGAATTAAATGCTGTCTTCTAGCTATACTAGTTTCCAGTGTTTATAGGCTAATTTTATTATTTGCTCTAGATTTTTTTCTAGGTACCTCACTTCATATTGATTGATATATGTTTATAAATATACAAGACATTTGGGGGGGGGAAAGCTACACAGGCAGATTATAAACATATGATCTTCTTGATTTCAAAAAATCTTAGCTCTGATCTTTACCTTCAATCCCAAATGAGCATATATTAATGAAATATATTTAAAATGAAAGCACTGCTTATATATTAACATATCTATTTCACAAATATACATTCGTAATTAGAAATTAGACAAGAAAAATATAAACTTTCATTAAATCTTTGTCTTCACTTTCAGTTCATTTCAAAGTTAAACTCTGTGAACAACTGGAAGTCTAGTTCTTGCAGTAAGCAGTTCAGCCACTGTAAAAACCAAATATCTGCTTAAAAATTGTTATAGTAAATCATGTGATTGCAAAGAAGAGCAATATTTAATCTACTCGGGCTCAAGGAATTAACTGATGCAACATTCTGTTGTCAAAATGTCTTGATTCTGGCTGCTTAAAATCTGGACTTGGATCTTATTAAAGCTGATCAATGAATTAATGCAACAAGGCCACAAAATTGAAGCCACCATGCCAAATGTATTTTGGTAACACAGAAAACCTTTTTGATACTCTTACAAGACACCAAGCTTTCTTGGTCTATCTTGGCTGTGAAATCAAGCAGATGTTTTAAGATCCCTGATAAAAATGTGCTTTGCATCTTTCCCAGAAGAGAAGGGAAAAAAACCATGCTCTGCATCTTTCCCAGAAGAGAAGAAAACAGAACAACCTTATTGTGACTTGACTTTTAACTTTTTAAAATGGGAATAGATATATGCAGTTGTCATTACCATTTATGTCAGCTTGGTAACAAATTATAGTACTAGTAAACTTTCACCCTGAAAGCAATAAAACAAAGCAGTCTATGTCCCTTTTCTCTGAACTTTACACATCCAATGCTGTCCATTGCAGGAATGTACAGGCTGAGGATGTGGGAAGGAAATATCTGTGAGGGAACACATGTTCCCAGAGCTGTCTTTCTTCAGTATCAGTGCAATAAGGACTAACCAAAAATGAAGGGGGAGACATAACTCTGAGTCACAACTAGTTCCTTTGAGACAAAGAACACGGAAAAAGAAGAGTCCTAATAGAGGGCAAAGGAAATTGTTTTTGCATGTATGTGCAAAAAACCTCCAATGCTGTATATTTTGCTCCATAATAAATTGAAAATAGGTTTATCAGAATTTCACAGTAGAGCCAGGGCCGCTGAATACTGTATGAATATCAATAGGTAAGGAAAAGGTACGCATGCTACTATGTTTGTCCCATTTTTCTAAAAAAAAATACTCTGTGTATTGCATTATGCAAAGTTACTAAATATTTACCATGTGCCCAAATATGAAGCAGATGCACGTTTTAGTTTCTGCCAATAAGAAAAGTACCCGAGAACGCTGTAGCTGTCCACATCATATTTATATATTACACATGGAAAGGGATCACAGGCTACTGCAAGATATTACAGGTAGTCCTGGATTTACAACCACAATGGAGCCAACAATTTCTGTTCCTAAACAAGGCAGCTGTTAAGTGACAGCTGTTTTGCCCCATTTTATGACTTTTCGTGTCACAGATGTTAAGTGAATCACTGCTATTGTTAAGTTAGTAACATAGTTGTTACGTAAATCTGGCTTCCCCATTAACCTTTCTTGTCGGAAGGTCACAAAGAAGGTGATCATGTGACCCCAGGAGACTGCAATCATCATGAGTCAGTTGCCTAGCGTCTGAATTTTGATCACATGACCGTGGGAGATGCTGCAACCGTTGTAAGTATGAAAAATGGTCATAAGTCACTTTTCAGTGCCATTATAACTTCAAATGGTCACTAAATGAACTGTTGTAAGCCAAGGACTACCTGTACAGGTCAATTAACTTCCAGGTAAAATGGTAGAAAACATTATGGTATTACAGAATCATAAATCAAGCCCAGAATTACCAAATCTGGACTGCAAAAATCTGGGTGACCACTAGTTAATTGTCAGCTAGACTTTCCTATATATCTTTCATTACCAACTAGTGGTTCTCAACCCAGCTCTAGTAGCTACCCTAATTAAGCATACATATGTAAGACAATTTCTGTTAAATAGGAGCTAACATGCAAATCCTATCTCATCAACCTTGTACACTTTTTAAAATTTGTTAATGAGCATACAAGCAGCATTATTCTAACAGATATTATATGCTTGAATTTTCCTGCCAAATCAAATGCTGCTATAAGTATGGAAAATGTATAGCTTAGATTGTGATCTTCTCCAGAAATTCTATCTTTTATAGCACATGAAGGATATGCATATAAAAAGTATACACGGCTCCAGAATTAAGGGTGTCAGTTTCAAATTTTCTATTAGATCCTTTCCCCATTCTACATCATTTTACAGCAAGACATGTAAATAAATCCAGGGTACACACTGCAGACAGGTAATTTGGTTTGTGTATGGATATTATTACTCAATTGTATGCTATGATGAAAAGCAAGCAAAACAGAACCCTTCCTTGTTTATCAAAAGTGCTTTGACATAACTAAGAATACAATAAACAACAACACAAGGTTTACCATAATCTTTGCCTGTGCTTTTGTGACAAGGAGGAATGTCCTAAAGAACGTTTATCTGCTATCTTTTCAAATCTCTTTGGTGTTTTATTTAAATCCTAAAGGGGAACAGGCCTCCAATACCCCAAAATGTGAGTCCTAATTGTCTCTAATAATAAGTTCCCTAAACTGCCACAATCTTTGCTCAAACAGCTGCTGGAAGACATGCCAACTTTTTGGTCAGTATCATTAAATAAATACAGTAGCCTAAACCTTTTGGAGAAATATCATGATCCTTTTGGCACTGCTCTCTAAAGGTGAGACCACCTCAGATCAATTATATATACAGTAGGTGTAGTTTTTAAATTCATCAGCTTTGGATAGATTTTAATTTATTTATGATCTATGTTTAAACCAGTACTATTACAATTTGTCTGTTTGAAGCCCTTAAAGATCAGGTTAGGGATACATTATGGAAAAAATCAATGTGGTCACTAAGAGTTGACAACAACTTGATGGCACACAATCAAATCAATCAATTACAACTTTCAGAAAGTCTTTAATAAATTCCACCATCAAAAGTTGCTGACAAAATTCTGTATTAAGAGAACAGGTGGAATCATTAGTTGGTAACTTGCTAAATTACAATACAGTTAAATGGACAATTTCACACTGAAGAGATATCTAAAGTGAATTTTGGAACTTAAAAAAAATATAAGCGATAATTTAGGGAAATATAATAAGATAACCAACTAAGCTTGCACTGTATTGATAATTTATTCAGGATGTAAAATGAAAAAGGGTTTGCAATGAATTCCACAATGGTCTCTCCTAGATCAATGAGTCTTAAAATGGCAAATATAATTCAATGCGCCATGTGATTGTGTTGGTGCAATAAACACAACATTCATGTGTACATTAATGGGGCCTAGGATATAGTGACTGACAGCAATAATCGTGGAATAATGGAGGATATCTCAACGAAAATTTCAATCCAAAGTAACTTCTGCAAAAGAAAGAAAGTGAATTCCACACAGAGAATTATAAGAAGATTGCATATCTGTGGTGCCTTTCTAAATCTATGATTGTAAAAATATATTGTGGAGCTGGAACACGTCCCTGCAAGGAAGAAATATTTCGAGATTTTTAACTGAGAACAAAAGTGATCTGGGGAAAGATGCCAGATGAATATAAAATTATTCACTGCATAATATAGACTTTTTTTCCTCTTTTTCATAATGTTAGTATTAAATGCTATTAAAACTAAATGCAGAGCTATTTAGGACTGATAAATGGAAACATGTTAAACAATGCAAAACTGTATTACAGTATTTGTTGGCATTAAATATGGTAAGGGTCACCAACTCAATTGGCTTTAAAACAAAACTAGACAAAGTGCATGGAAGACAGTTTTATAACCTGTAGAGTTAAAGCTTCAATAGCTGAATATTATGTCTGAATTACATGCAGCAAGCCTTAAATATCAGCTGCTGAGAAGAAACAATGAGAACTAACATCTAACAGGTCTAGCTCTTAAGCTTCCCAATCCTAGCCTAATATTTTCACCAATACGTGACACTGGCTTTCATGAACTAAATAAAACATCCCAAAATACTTGTGGTAAATATTTACACAGGGTAATATGCATTTTGTAAATACTTAACATGGCCTTAAGACAAAGATAAGAAAACTGTGGTTCTCCAAATGTTGCTAAATTATAACTGCAGCATCCCTCGCCACTGACTACCATTGTCAGGCTGCTGGGGGCAGCTGTCATCAGTCATCAATATCAGTTGAGCCAAAACTTCCCAATATTTACATTACAGTATTCTAGCATATAATCAGACAGATACATTCTGGTAGTTCATAAGCAGGTCCTGAAAGCACCAGGTATCCTTCAAGCCTCAAGCCTCAATAGTTATTTATTTACTTAATTTATATACTACCCATCTCACTATTCAAAGTGACTGTGGGTAGCTTACTTTGAACATGGAGTTCTCTCTTATATTCATTCTCTGAAAAATGTCTGTAATAATGTCTTTAAAACATCATAGATCAGGGGTGTCAAACTGCCGGTCCACGGGCCGGTTGCATCATGCAGAGGCTGTGTCCTCCCCAGCTCCGGCAATGCAAAAAAGGTCACAATACACCACGACACATGACGCGGTGAGTTTGACATCCGTATCATAGATAGTATCGGTGCAAGGAACTCATGCAACCACTTAAAAATTACCTAGTGCTTAATGACCCTCTTTTTTTTCAGTCCTGTGTTGTTTTCCATGACCAAAAATGAAATGAAAATATTTTTCCACACTAAGCACCATTCTATTGTGGTCCAATCTTTTCTCTAAACTGCTTGCTCCAGATGGAAGATGTTTCAATACTTTGATTGCTTTGGCTGCCCTCTTCTGTATGTTTTTTCAGTTCTGGGCTTATGATCAGGTAAATCTCTAGTATAACTTTAGGAGGTAACCACAGAGCTTTCCGAAATAACAAAGCACCTTGTGGCACCTCAAGGTCAGAGAAACACATTAATAAATATTGTAGACTATGATTCAAAAAATTCATACAACAATAAAGTTAACAGTATACTCTTAGGTTGTTGTTTTTTTAAATCAAAGGCCAACACAATTTTTCCTTTGGAAATTTTTCCCATAACCCATCCACAGGCTAGTTTCCTCAAACTTGGAGATCTGATTCTTTGATTCTAAAACAGTAGTACTAGGGCAGAAGCTTGCCTTGGAGGTTTAGTCTACCCTTTCCCAACTTAGGGTCTTCCATATTTATTCAGTTCTCTTCCAGTCTCCAAAGGAAGTTCATCACTTCTGGAGGATTTCCCAAAATTTGGGAAACAATCCTTAGTCCTATTTTCAGATTCATTACCAATGGTTGCCCTTAGTAAGTACTTTCCAGAAAGTGCCTGGATTCTCACTAAGCCATGGTTTGCCTAATTTATTTACTGAATAAACGACTGGATTGGGACATACAAACCACAGACCAAGATTTATAAATCACAACAACTTGTTCACTTAGGCAAAACCAATCAGTTCACACTATTTAGCCTGATGCACACACCCAGCCAACCCATCATAAAGGTCAAGCATCAGCCTCAGGACTCCACTCTGGTCAATTTGTCCTTCATTGCTTTAGTGAAAAGCAACCCCAGATCACAAGCCGGCTTTTCTGCCCTTTTTTCCCCCCCTCTCCCTTACCTGGATTTTCCTCTTCTCGCAGGCTGGCCCGGTCCCTTGCACGACGCTGTCCAGCACAGTGACCAAGTCGGCGTCCGGCGCCACGAAGCACGAGTTTCTGGCCACCCGGATAGCGTCCTCGATCTCCGCGAAGCGGAAGACGCAGAGCGCCGAGGGTTGTGGAGTTTGTCGACCGCCAGGCCCGGGACCCGGGGAGGCAGCTTTTTCAAACACCCCGAAGAGCAGCTCCTCCGGCTGGGGCGAAGGAGGACTCCCGGGATCCACCTGCAGGGCGGCGCGAGCGGGAAATACGGAGACCAGCCTGTTGAAGAGGTCCCCGGTGGCGACTCCCGGCGTAACCCCGCCGGCTCCGGGGTGGCTACATTGCAGCACCATTTGAATGTAAGACTCGGTCAACTTTTTGGTCTCGCCGCCGCCGCCGCCGCCGCCGCCGCTGCTATTGAGAGGGGTCGCCTCGGCCGGGTCCCCCAAGCAGATGCGAGCCAAGAGGCTGTGCGAGTGACTCTCCTTTTCTCGCGCATTCGCCTCGCTGTTGAGGGCCAAGTAAGCATAGGAGGCCGACGGGCGGCTAAGCGGGATGCCCTGAGGCAAAGGCGGGAAAGCGCCCTGTGCGCGCCCGGGCTTGGCAGCTTGGGCTCCCCGGGACGAATAGGGGCCCCCGGGTCCCGCCTGAGAACTCCGGCCTCCGGAGGCGCCCCCTTCCGGGCGAGAGAGCGTCGCGCCTTGACTTCCCCGGTGGAGGAAGGCGCGGACGAAGCTGAGCTTGTGCCGGTCCTTGGCGCCCTGCTTGATCTTGAAGATGTTGTCATCGGACGGGTTGATGTCGAAAGTGAAGAGCCGGGACAGGTCCCCGCGGGCGTTGAGAGCCCGAATGGCGATCTCGGGCGTGTTCTCGAAACGGTGGTCTTCCAGGCTGGCGTTGCGCGGGAAAAACGGGCTGCCCAAGCCCGTGTAGGTGGCGGCCACCAAGAGCCTCGTGTCTTGCCCGGACTGCTTGAGCACCAAGCCGACGGTGGAGGCGTTGGCGTGGTTGGCCGCCACGTTCAGCATGCTGGGGAAGACCGTGACCTGGTCGCCCCCTTCTCCCCCACCTGTCCGAGGTGGGAAAGGGACGGCCACCACCGAGATGTTGTCCATGCTCCGCAACTGGCAGAAGCCTTGGTAGACCGAACCGCAGACCACCAGGATGCCTTGCTCCGGGTCCGGCTGCAGCAGTTTATTGTAGTTGTCGGTCGGCTTCTTGGCGTGCTCGCAGGACGCCTGGGGCAGCTGGGGAGCGTGGCACAAGGGGTTGTCCTCTTTGGGGCCCATCGGCTCTTCCACTTCCAGAGTCAGGTTGGGGGCCGAGAGTTGATAGAGCCGGTTGACCGCCGCCAGGTAAATCCTGCCGCCCGACCCATCCAGGGCGAAGTTGTTAGTGGCGGTGGGCGAGACGAACTTGTGCTGCACCTTCAGCCCACGACCGAGCACCGGGAGCACCAGGGAAACCACCAAGAGGTGGAAAACACGGCCGTGATCCGGTGACAATACCTGATTAACGCCTCGCCGATCCGGCAGAGCCATCCTGCCTCCTGGGCTGTCGCTCTGCACAGAGCATGAGGTTCCTTGGCTGTGCAATTGGGGAAGGGGTGGGGGGTGGGTGGGGGTGGCAGCCGCAAAAGAGGAAAACCTGTTTCCTGCGGAGGATTTAACGCGCCTCAAAGCCTGAGAGACGCCAAGAGGGAAGTCCCGAGCCTTTGTTGCAAGCTATCCGCAGCCTTTTGCCTCCTTTCTCGGACCGGCGTCTCCAATGGGGTTAAAACTCAGCGTCTGAGGAAAAGCTGCGCCCTCCCCTAAGTCTGACAGCTTCTCTCTCCTTCCCTCCCTCCCCCTCCCTGTAACTGTGGACAAGCTGCTCGCTCCGACTTCTGAGAGGTTCTTTCTTTTTTTTTTTTTTTTGCAGTATTCGTTTTTCCTTTATTTATGGTTTGTCATGTGAATATGATTAAGTTTAAGCCACTCTCCCCCAAACTGGTAGGCAATCACTGCATCAATCCCAAAAACAAAGAAGCGGCTCTTGATAGCCGCTTCTTTGCTAACAAATAACTCTTGTGTTTGCCCTTTTTGATGTTCGGAAGCAAGAATGTAGGATCCATGGGCGGGAGGGGGGAGGGAGGGGGAAAGACAAGGAAATCAAAAACTTTTCTCACCCAGCCATAAAGCATCGTTGCAATCAGTTGCCAGAACTGAGTTAGCCAAACAACATTAATTTCAGACAAATCATCTTCAACCGATGATTTCTGATTCAGCTGCTGGGTCTCCCCTCTCCCACCCAATGAAAATAAGTAAACTCTCAATCCTCTTGAAGTACTTCCCACCTCATAAAAAGGATTTTACAAGGAAGGATAACAAAGAAGAGAAGGTCAGACTGTCTGGGGTTTGGGGGTCAGGAATAAATTAAGCAGACAAGTATGCGAAGCATGTAAGATGAGGGAGAGGTGAATTAATTCAGTCTCACTGTGCGACAATCATCAACACCATAGACATAGAGCAATGAAGGTGCCTGAAAAATATTTGAGAATATGCTGATCTGCACTGCTCTGTTTCTGCTTTGCCATGTCTTGGTGACTCCAGGTATGGTGTTGTACAACCTGTGTATGCTTCATATTCATCCGTCAATAATCCCTGCATATCACCAGCAATATTCTTGTACCAGTGATTATTTGGAAAGTATGTGACATCTATTTAGCATGTTTAAGAAACCATTTAAAACTGCATGCTTACATCGCTAGCCGAAAACTGGCTGGTGTTTATGGGATTTTTAATCCGACATGTTTAGTAAGAACCAGGTACTGTTCTACAATAAAAAGCTGCTGCTGTTAGTTAAACCATTTATCAACAGTCTACAAATAGATCTCATTCATCTTGGAAAGCACTGTTGCCAAAAGTAGTTTCTCCAAGTATAGGGAATGTTGATAAATGAAAGAGGTAGGTAAGACTTGTATAGAATTTCAAAATTATTATGGCTATGTCCACCACTTGCACTGAACCACAACACAATCAGTCCTTGACAATAGCACTTTTCCATTTGTCATCAAGATGTTGCCTTCTTTCCATTCCCAGTCTATGAGTGAGACAGGCTTAGCTGTACTGATGTTAAATTAGTATTTTTTCCCTTATTCTGAATTCTATCCAGTGATAGCCTCAGGGTGTATAAAATCTGTTAGATTTTGACACTTTGACATTGGAGATAAAGTCAAGTAACCAATCATGGAAGCATCTGTTGGTGTTTCAGACCGATGCTGATTAATTTCTATCACCCATAGAACACAATGTTGTGACATCTGAAATAAGATAACAGGCTGAAGTTGTGTAACACTGAAAGGCTGAGGCCAACCTGGGGGCCTTCAGGATAAGACAGATGAATCCACAGATTGGTGATAGGTGACCCTATAGAAAAATCCTAAATAAAAGTGTCCCCTCCCTTGCAAAACAGGTATTAGCAACTTAGTTCAGTATTCCCCTTTTTGCCACACATAATTTAAGTAGCATTATGACAGAATGAGGTCTAGAAAAGGGAGAAATAAGAGTCTAGAAATGCCAGATAGATTCTTAAAGTCAAATTTTCCCTATTCCTGCTCCAGTATCATGATTGGCTAATGGTGTTCCCCTTGGCAGATAACATGCTAGAGAGGGAGAGCAGTAAATCTAGAGGAGTCAAACAGTTGCTTAGCCTAACATGCTCTAATCAGGACAATTTAATAGCATCGCAGAAGAGATTCTGAATAGATATAGTATCAGCAGGATTGACAATATGGGCAGGAAATTTCATGCTGGAATTGCTATTGTTTTCTATCAATTAAAAGAGGGGTGGACAATGCTGTTTTAATTCAGCATTTTGACCATTGCACCTAGATACATAATACTGCTTGATCACAAATATCTGTTGCTAGCTACAACACTGGGAGACCTTTAAACAGGGATTATTGAATCCATTTATGAACTGGGATTGGCTTAGCCTGATGCAGCAGGTCTATTCTTAGGTTTGAGACTAAAATAGGGAAAGCTCACATCCATCAAGTTTCTCAAATAAGAATTATTAAAGTAAAAAATGTTTCATAGATCTAACATCCCCAATATTGTATCTATAAGCATCAGTGTACATGCTGATACTTCCTTGCAACCTCCAGACTCTGTACTTGAAATATTTTTTTAAAAACCCTCTTTTTTAATTTTAATCAAATATAAGAATATAGATATGCTACAAATCCAAGCACCAATGTTCCATGTCGTATTTCTAAGAAGAAATATAGTGTTTCCACATAAGAGCTACAGGCATTCTTGGAAATTAAAAGTGGCAAGTCAGAGCTTTGTTTGTAAATATGCAACTTACCCAGGAGATAAAAATAAACTGGGGCTCAATCCAAGTTGCATAGGAATCTAGAAAATATGATAGGGAACAATGTTATAACAATGTTATCCAAAACATTTGATAAATTAAAGTTTTGTGATTGTCCACACTGTGTATGGCAGCTCTTTGAGAATGAGAAGCCCTCCATGCCCATGTCATGTACTCAAATCTCAAATGTGCCTATTGTTCCAGAACAACCAGCATTCCTGTCCCTAGATTTTTGGTGGGATATCACTAAGATTTAAACTCATTGTTCACTCACTATGTCTAACCTTTTCTTGCTTATTTGTTTTTGAGCTTGTCACTGAGCTGCCATGTCTTGGCTGGAAAAATATGGATAACCACAAGATGGCAAAGCAATACAGAAAAAAGTCACCCAGATTCTTACACCTCAGATACAGTAGCCCTAAACATTTCAAGTTGTTAGTGTTCTCATTCCCCATCACTTTGTTCTCATTGACTCAAGTTAACTTTTGAGACTTGTGTACATTGGTTTTCCTTGACAGCCAGCTTCCTTCCTAGCCCTTCCTCCCTAAGATCAAAGCTTGTTCATGCAAGCAAATAGACATCATGCCACATATTTCTCTGGAGAGATTATTTAAGATGATCAGATATAGTATCCATAATGGCAAGGGTAACACATTGTGTCAAACCATAGACTCAATTTGCACACACTAAACTTAACCATTAAACTTAACTGCTAAAACTGAAGTTATAAGCTGTGCAATTGTAGGTCCACATACAATACCTGAATACCATTGTTATGAGCTCTGAGCTTTCAATGACCAGGCTGTTGAAATTCAAAAGCATAATTGCTGAATGTAAGCAACAGGGTTTCCTGCCATTCTGTGCTTGGAAATGCATAACAATTAGTGTAAGTCTTGAACTAGCCTGAACATAGTTTACAAACAAAATTCCTAAACTTCTTTATAAAAGAAAAAAATCTCAGCCTGGCTTGATGGGGACTATACATTTTGTTTTGCTATTACATCCACGTTGGCCTGCAGTGTTGGCTTGCAGCCATCAAAATATTGTCGACTCCAGCCATAAACCAAGGGTACAAGTCTCTGCAACTTCACTCACATCTTGTGCTAAGCTAAAGTAGACCAACAATGGCTTATGATATGTTCATGACATACTAAGCTAATATAAAAGATTAAAGTAGTGCAACCCATTCTTATTTCCCTGCCATCTGCACCTGGCTAACCCAACTAAAAGCCTTATGTGAGTTTGCCTATTGGCTTCTCCATCCCCAGTCTTCTCATTATCTTCTTTTCCCACCCCTGCCTTTCACCAGATTTTGAAGATGACAACTATGTTCAGGATATAATATCTCCTTAACTTTCCCCCCTTTATCCCCTGAATTCATTTTGCGATCACCACTCACATGAGTCACAGTAAAACACTGGGTCTGCAGCAGTTTTCAAGAAGATACAGAAGTTTAGAACATAGTAGCCAGTATCAGTTCCCAATAAGTTTTTGGGTCCAATTCAAATGCTACCTACAAAAGCCCTGTACCGAATAGTATCAGACTGCATCCTTCCCAAGATTCAATCTGCCCATCCTGTAAGAATATCTCAGGAAAGCCTACTGAGCATTTCAGGTGGCATAGATTGGGGGGGGGGAGGACATGGACCAGGCAACAGATCTTTTCTATTGTGGCTCCTATGCCCTGAAATTCCATATTCAATGAAACAGATACCTCCCTTCCCTTTTAGTGTTTTGAAAACTGGTCAAAACCCCTTTATTCTACTGGGCTTTTAATCTTAGTTTATTGCTTTGTGGCATTCATCTTGGGAGCAGAGTTGACGTCTTCGTTCCACTTGACTTCATATTTTTACTTGTTGTACCCTACCCAAATCTTCAAAACTGGATCCAAGGTACAGAAATGGTAAAATAAATAAGCAAACAAACAATTATAAGAGCAAACATGCACATGAATAAAAAATATGTGTATAGTGTTTGTGACTTGACTCATTTTATGTGCAACATGCAAGTAAGAGTATGTTCTACACAGGAGTAAATTTTTAATTCGTGGTATTAAAGTTATTATTTTATGACTTACAAAAAAATGAAAACAGTAGAAAGAGGCTATATATTTTAGAAAATGGTTGGAGCTGCTTACATTTTCCTTTTTTAAAAAAACTAAACATGTATTTTTCAACCAAGGAAGAAGCTATCAATATCTATACGTTGTGTTATACAGGTGGAATAGCATCTAGAACATGGGTATCAAACTTGATCATGTCACGTGATGTATCGTGACATTTTTTGCCTTTGCAGAGCCGGGGTGGGCGTGGCCTGCACGTGACGCATTCGGCCTATTGTAAGAAAAGTCTTCATCAGGTCCAGTCCAAGCTGGGAATAAACAAAATGGAGACTGCTTTAGAAAGAAGGCTGTAGTTTATTGAAGGGCAAAACTGATCACATGTTGCTGGAAGTGCTGGGTTTTTATACCTTCTGGGGCTCTTGAGGTTGTTTCCTGTTCCTGTTTGAGACTTTGTATTTCCTGTGTCATGTACTTTGACCTGAGTCCAAATGTGCCCTTTTGGTATTGGTGGGTTAATCCTATTATGTCCCCAAATGTCATGACTTTTAGAGTTTGGGTGGAGTATGTAGATTTTAGGGGTCTTTGTCTTCCTAATCTCTTCAGTTTCTAGGCTCCAACCTTTCTGAAACGATTATTGAATTTGCATTTCTAAAAGCTAGAACATGGCCTCTGCCCAGTTTCTGTTTGGGGGAGAGGGGCTGGGGCTGGTTTCTGTCTTTTTAAAGATCTTCTCCATTATTCATTTGGCGAAATATATTCTGCCTTTTTGATATTCCCCAAAATATTTCTTTCTCTGGATTCTTCCCACAGGCCCATGAGCTACCAGTTTGACACCCCATATCTAGAAGGAGTCTTCAGAGAAGCAGTTCTACCAATATTTTTGCTGAAAATATAGACTCCTGAATTTGTTTTTCATTTTGAAAAAATATATACCTACTATATCTGTTCTTGCCTGATCTAAAACCAGTCAGTTTAGCTGAATGCCCCTTTTATAGCTCAATTCGTGATTTTCTAGGGTTAATTTTCTCTGTAAGATTAAGTATCTAGAGAAGCATCTCTGGCACTGAGCCAGAATGTTGCCCTTTAGGAAATGGGAGGTGAATAATAGCATATTAAGTTTTTTGAGTTAATTGATTCAGAAGGAAAAGAAAGAACCTTTTTTTTTTCATTTTGAGTCTTGCAAAGCTTGTGGAATTGTAAATATTTTATTAGGTCACATAATGGTGGACTTCTTTATTCTTAATATCATAACTAACTACTAAATCACACAAATATGAATTCTAAAATAATGATTTACCTAATGTAATATTTTAGTTCTGCAAATGCCTATGTAGAAAAAAAAATTAATAATGGGATTGTACTGTCCCCTAAAGGCCTGGAACTAGAAAAGAAGAAAAAAGCATTTCATTTTTCTCTTATTATTAATCATGAACCTGTTCCTGTTGTTATTAAGATAGACATAAGCCACCAATGAAAGTTTTCTTTAGAAACTGACATCCAGAGTTTATTTCATCTTTATCTTGATGTTTGTCTTTTAGAAGTATTAAGTAAGAGCGAAACTGTCTATGAAAAATTGTGATATCAGCATCAACAGAAAGTTTCTTTTTGGGAAACTAGACTTGCAACTTTGTCAGTACAAAAAGTCTCCCGCTAAGAGAAGAAGCCTGTTGGTGTTGAAAAGCTCCAATCCTATTTTCAGTTTTCTGAGTGTTCCTTTGTCTGATTCTGATTGTTAATTTCACAAGGGCAAAACTAAAGTTAGAGACAGAAAGGAATTCAGGACAATTTCTCCATAATAATAATAAAAAAGTCTTCTGATGTTGTCTAATCTTATTCCAACACCTGCCAATTTGCTTACCCTCTTCTTAGCCTTTTTTCATTCTTTAGATCACTAATTAATATCTAACAGCAGTGACTAGCCTGTGATTATAGAAAATGTGTACTAAATTAAATACAAATATTCTTTCCTTGTTTCTCTCTAGCTCATTTTTCATGCTAGTCAGGGTCCTCATATATATAGTTATTAACTTTTTTTTAAAAAAAAATGTGAATTGCCTAATTGCTTGAATTTTTATTTTCAATTTTTAAGTCCAACTGTGACAGGAAATAAACATTAGTGTTTTGAAGATAATAGCACCTTATGTTTAACACCTTTTATTTGAATGTGTCAGAGTAATTTGTAAGCATAAGTTAATTAAACTTTATGATACCCAGCTGAGTTAGAGAAGACTCATTAGCCCAATTTCACAAAAAAGATAAAAATATGGGCTCCTGACA
This sequence comes from Crotalus tigris, assembly GCF_016545835.1. NCBI lineage: Eukaryota > Metazoa > Chordata > Lepidosauria > Squamata > Viperidae > Crotalus > Crotalus tigris. The sequence continues at coordinate 90,516 of NW_024096770.1, read as the reverse complement.
TTCCAAATACTATCACTGAATTGTTTTCATTTTAATTAGATTTAAATATAAATTAATTTTTTCTTTTAACCTACTCCTCCTTTTTTGCACTCTAGTCCTAGCCAAGCATGCTATACAAAAGTAAAAGTTGTACCTCCAGAAAAAGTTGTACATCCATGACGTAATTTGATACAATGATACCATATCATTGAATAAGAGACTAGGACTGTCAGATCCAGGCTATAAAATTTCAGAAAACATTAGTAGTCACCCAAGGTTTTGCAGCCCAGATCTGGTAGTTCTACCAAATCATTGATCAGATTCACAGATTGTGTTAAGCCATGGTTTGCTTAGCTATAGTTTCTTTAACCAATCACAGTTGTCTGGGATCTCATAAACCATTAAGCCATAAATAATTATTTAGAAACCTTAGTGGCAGGATTTTTATAATATGCTAAGACAAACCAAAGCAAACTACATTATGATTTAACATCATAAGTTGATTTAACCACTGGTACTTTAAGAAGTATTTAGAGAGGCTTATCAGGAATTCCTTACCAGAGGAGATGGCAATAAAAGGAGGAAATGCTGAATAATAATAATAATAATAATAATAACAACAACAACAACAACAACAACAATAATAAACAGCCTCATTCCCATATATTCTCTATCATATTTGCACCTATGTTTCATTTTTATAACTTTGTTGCCCGCATATTCCTTTTAAAATGACCTTGCATATTGATTTCTGCGAATACAGTCACATGGATTCTGATCTACTAAATTAATCTTACACATTATAGAGCTGGAAAACTGAAGGCAGACATTTTAGTTTGCAGCTGGTACAATAGGCTTTAGAAACTCCTTAACAGAAAAAAATTATGAAGCAAAATATCGATATAAAATATTGCATAACACTCCAAGTCCTAGATACTAGAAAAAAAAATGCTACCACATTCAACTATGAGAAAATAAATAGTGAAAGGGATACAATACATACAAAACTAGCAGCGGATTCTAGTATCTTTAGCCTATGAAGAAAAAGATTAAGGAAGTGGATGTTTTATAATAATGATAGTACGGTACTATCCATGTGCATACAACAGCTTTCAGGGAAATATGATTCCCCATACACTGATTAAATCTCCCTCCAACTTGGCCAAAGGAGAATGCAGAACTGATATGCTGTCAGGGCACCCCATTCTCCATGCAGAAACGGTGGTACCACAAAACGGTTTTGCCAGTGGGAAACAACCTATTTTTCCACTTTGGCATTCTGGAGTTTCCTCCTGTGATGCATCTGAGCTGAGACACAAAAGAGCAGATGAACTGCTCTAGCATTATGAGAATAAGCGGGGGGGGGGGGGAGGAGTGTGTGTGATGCTGATCTGGATTAATCTATGGAAAGGACCCTAAAATAAGTCTGGAGAGGCAGATTTCCAGGTTTCCAGGTGCACTTAACTGACATTTCAGCAAGACCGACTGTCCAAAACTACTGTGAGGTTAATGCTTTCATATATTATTTCTTGCTATATTGACCTTTCGGGAGTTGGAGGAACAACCTCCATAATTGGGGTAATTATAATCTGATGAATCAGGCATCATATCAAAATAGGATGTAGCATTCCACATCATGAACCAAAGTAGATTTCAGCAGCTCCAAAAGATTCTCTTCAGAATGAAGATTACAGCAGAGTAGGAGATAAGATGAGAGTTTTACACTGTATTCCAGTCAATATAATAATATACAACTCCTATTTTTTTATTTTCTCCCTGTCTTTCTCTTCTCCTTCTCCAAATTATTCCACTGTTGCAAGCCTTCTTAAATCTGTGTGCAATCTTGTATTTGTCATTACACACTTGTTGATTATTAATACATAATACATAATATTATGATTCCAGAGTCCATAGAACTGCTCAAGAAAAAATATCATCATAGAAATTTCATAGAGAATATTTATGGCAAACGTAACCTAGTTTTCTGCAGCAGTATAAACTTGTAGATGCAAGTTATTAAATAATTATTAGAGGAAGAGAAAGGATTCAGAATAAAATGGCAAGTATAATATTTTCATCTTTTTATGGAAAAAGACAAAACAGAAACGTATTTAAGTTAGATAACTCTATAAAAATATTTTACATTTATACATATATTATATTGGAATGTCATCTATACTGAATTTAAAATTATGTTAGATTTGTAAATGTGAAAAAAGATAAAAGGAGGAAAGTGTGCTGGAAAATATGAAACTGAAACCATTGACTGAAACTTCTAAATAATACTTTTAAGACCAAGAAATGAATATAATGTAAACTAGTGTAAACTATTTTTTAGGATTGTGATTCTACTTTTAGCTTTTATTGTAACTCTTCAGGAGTAATCAGAAAAATGATACAAATCTCCTGGTGATTAAATAATAATATAACCAGGGGAATTCGGTTTTGTAAATCTCAATATATCCCCCCCCCCCGCGCGCTTTTACCCCATTTCCATCTTAAGGTAGCTGCTGTCCCTGAAATTGACAAGTTATGCAAAAGAATAACAAATCAATCTTGTATTTTGCATAGTAGCCTATCCCCTGCAAAAGAGAAAGTTGAGTTTTGAACCAGTTAAGAAATACCTTTGCAATTAAAGCAGCAAAAATCAAGTCACCAAAAGCAAAACAAACAAACAAACAAACAAAAACAAGCAGTCTGGAGTTCATCTCTCTAGCCTGCATCAAAGAAAATGGATAATCTAGGTGGCCTTTGGCTAAGTAATTTTGGCAATTTCATCTGTATTTGATTTCCTGACAGAAATATAAAAAGTAGATCCATGATCAAAAGAGCGCTGGGAATCTTGGATGTATTTTATGATGGAATCAGAGGAATGGGGAAACCAAAAGGTTGCTTATCCTGATGTGCCCTTAGATTGATTAAAAAAAAATAAAAATAGGCACTTCCCACTATCTGATTTTAAGATTTAACCTCTACAACTACAAGATTTAATGGTTGCCTTATATACCCTATAATACTTTAAGAAAGCAAGGTTGAGAAACATTCCACTATTTTAAAAAAGTAATGTCAGACAAGTTAATGAGTAGGTAATCTTGTGCTTTAATAAATAGTTTTAATGGCATGTATTTTACTCATTCTTTTTGTCAAAGTACATGCAGGGTTAGAGCAGTTCCAGTAAAAGCATTTATCAAGTTAGCCACGACTTTAAAGGGTTAGTTCTATGCAGGACTAAATTCATATGCATTCCATCACTAAAGCATTATAAAAAGTGGGGATGGTAAAGTAACATGTGACTAATATGCATTACATCATAGTATACTATATTTCTACTGATATCTATGAAATGATTTTAAAATACAGTTTACCAATAGTTTATTATTGATTTACTCAATAGTTCATTAACAGTTTACTCAGTTTTGCTTGAATCCTTTGGTTCTTCAAGAATCTTTAATTGGTTTCATACATTTTACTAACCAAGGAGGTAGTCATTCTATATAGCCCCCAGACTTATTTTTGTAAACCACAAGGCCTTGAAAGTACTGTCACAAAATTTGGCAGCAGTGATAATTTCATTGATATATTGAATATTTGGTTCAAAATTGAACACAAATTTATTGTGGAACAGCTTTATTACATTTTCTTTACATGTATTATCTTTCAGATGCTATTACTGTATATAGTAGTCTGCCGTGTGCTCTGCATTGATTAGTTGGACTGGAAACATATTTTCCAAAGCAGTTTTCCAACTTTTCAAAATGCTTGGTTACGTGATAAGTGGACATTTGGTGGACTAAATATCTGCATTAATGCACCTCTTATTCTCATCTACAGTGCTATGTAAATTCATTGGTTAAAGCAGTGGTTCTCAACCTGTGGGTCGGGACCCCATTTGGGGTCAAACGACCATTTCACGGGGGTCACCAAACAACGCAGTCCGCCATTTTTTTCCCTTTTCCCTAGCTGTCCTATTCCCTCTTATTGGTGGCCACACCCACTTGGGGGTCACCACAACAAAGGGAACTGTTTTATGGGGTCACGGCATTAGAAAGGTTGAGAACCACTGGGTTAAAGCCTTGTCAGGACCATAGTTCTACCACCCCTTTGATTTCCAATGGAATAAGTATATCCAAGCAGCTATGGAGATCTGCAAAGCAAAAATCTATCTGATTTATGTCCTGTAGGTTGGTAAATACTGCAGTGAAATTTCATATTTCTATGAGAATTCCTAAGGACTTTTCTGGCTGTGCATACCATGTGTCTTATTCATAGTTAAGAAAGGAATCAGGCTTGATCTTCATTGAGACATAATATGCAGCCCTGCAACCACAGCTGATTCATTTGAGGGTCTTCTGGCTTTCCTGATTCTCCAAGATAGCTTTTCAACTTCAAGACATTTGGATTTAAAACCCAGTGGCCTTTCCAACACAACATCTGGACTCCCTGTTTTAGCAGTATGCTAGACATGCATTGTGTTGCAGAAGAAGGGGACATGGTTTCAATTGCAGGAGGCAAGAATGGAGTGAGTTTAGTTTATTCTCAATATGTGGGTACCCTATTATCTGCCACTGGAAGGAGAAGAATTGAATAGCTATTAGAATATATAGAAGTCACTGGTCTTCTGTGGTCTTTCCATGTATACAATTTGGTAAGAAAATGAATTTTCAGCATTTTGCCATGCAATATATAACACCTTATATAACATAAATATGCTCTTTTTATTATGCAGGCCTGGAAATATGGCAGGTTCTTCTGCCTGAATAAAACCTTAGTAATACTGTATATACTTGAATAGAAGTTTCAACAGATGTTTGGTTTAGTAGGCTAGAGACTGGGAGGCTAGAGACTGGGAGACCATGAGTTGTAGTCCCACCTTAGCCATGAACGTTGGCTAGGTGACTTTGGGCCAGTCACTCTCTTTCAGCCCAACTCACCTGTGGGGAAAATAGGAGGAGGAAAGTATGTTTGGAATATTCATCACCTTGAGCTATTTGTAAAAATTATAAAAGTGGGATACAAGTAGATGAACATTTTTTTAAAATGTGCAGAATTCTTTAGTGACTATAGAAAAAATGGAAGGAGGGAAGACAAGACACACGGCTATACTGGTGTATAATTCCACCCCCTCATAAGTAGCTTGACTGAAAGGACTTCCCTTGGCTCTGTAACCATGTCACATCAGGTTGGGTCAGTTGTTTTCTTCTGTGGATGACACCTTCTGCAATAATTTAGGTTCCTGCCATTCTGCTAGTCTGCTACTCTAATTAGCAGGACAGTGCAATTGCCTGCGAGTGATGTATGACTTTGAGGAATAAGGTGTGCTGAATTGGTGCATTAGAGCTCTCAGAGAAGAAAAAGAAAGAAATCTCCATGGGGGCAGGCCATTTATGTTCCTGACCACTAACAGCTTCAGCTCCCCCCAACGGTGCCTAATTTGGTTCCACTTTGTCCTATTAGACGCTCAAGAAAAGAAAACCAGCACGAGACACATTAAATCAAGAAGAACCGAACAGTTCCAACCCAGGCAAGCAACTCTGAAAGGCATGTTTGGAACAGGAAAATCAACAGGTTTGGGTTTTGTTTTTTATTTTTTCCATTTCTCTTATTCACCTAAGTGATTTCCATACAAAAAGGAAGTATTTGAAAGCCACTTGAAATGTCACATGCAAAATCGAATGTTTATTAATGTCAAATGTGTTTCCACCCTATTATAAACACAAGGTGGTTTAGTGTATTAAAAGATAAACGATAAACGGCACAGAAAAATAAAATAATTATACTACAATAACCTCTTGCTTATCATCAACCAACAAAGCCAGATGTAGGAAATACTCAGGTGAATCTCTAACAGAAGAAAAGGAGGCTGAAATGCACTAGCCAAAAATGTTTCTTTAGATACACTGCCATGTGAATACTCAGGTTTCAGCGCTCCACTGAAATGTTATCATGAATTTCCTCAAGAGTACCCATTTTAATACTAGCCTAAAGTAATAATTTAAAAAAGGCCATTTGAATTGAGAAAAGGAGACAAATATCATATGCTCTATTGGTATTCATTGTGAAACATACCAGGGGAAGGCATGTCACCTTTTGGATTTTGAAGACACTATGAGAAGAAAAGCTTTTTTATTGCCAAAGTCTTTTGATCTTGTTATTGAAACTAAACAGGCTATCCTGAGTATTTCCCCAGGAAAATATGGGAAGAGTTCTATATTTTTTCTCTTGTTACTTTACAGCACTGGCAGAGAGCCAATTGCCGGCTATAATTTGCTTTTTCTAGCCAGTACATGAATCCTGAGGTACCTCAACCAATCAGCGCTCACCTGCCAGCTAGAAATGCATTGTTCTACCCCACAGTTCCCTGTCACACACCAAATAACATGCATTTGCCCACCTGTAAACAGATCATAAAATGTTTTACACTGCTGGTATTCCTAGTAATCAAGATGGAAGCCAGCATGCACCTGTTTTTAGATATTTTGCTTCCTTTATATGAGACTTGACCTAGCTACCACACAGTAATATAATGATGGTCACACAGAATGCTCTTTGCAAAAAGCTCCATCAAAAACATCTGTAGCCACATTCATAGCTTCCAGTAGAAAATGCCACTAGCCTGAAACTTTGGGGCATCACATGCAACCACAGGGCTCCAAATTGTGCTGTCCTGCTCCAGTGGTTCCCATTTTTTGAATTCATCCATGCTCAAATGATGGTTAAAATCAGACTGACATACAGTACTACTATTATCAACTATATTTGAAAACTAGTTACCAAAATAATTATTTCCTGCTGAGTCCAGGTAAATGACAAGACTTTTGGAGAAAAATGTTTTAAAAGAAAATTAATTTGGAAAAAAACCTCATTTTGCTGAGAAGGAATATGATTAACCACTTCCAATGATGTTAAATGATGCATATCAAGCAAATCTTGTAGTTTCATTCCTGAATAACAAGGATGGGAACTTTAGGACATTTTTCATGGAGTAACTCTCATATACACAGAAGGAGTTCCTTTCAAATACACGCGTATTTGAATCTATGGAGATTCTCAATCATCCAGATCATGATTGTCCCAAAGGTGCTTTTTTCAAAAGGCAATTGGGCTTTGTTTTTCCTTGAAGATGTTTTGTTTCTCATCCAAGAAGCTTCTTCAGTTCTGACTCAGTTCTGACAGTCAGAACTAAGGAAGCTTCTTGGAAGAGAAGTGAAAAGTCTTCAAGGAAAAACAAAGTCCAGTTCCCTTTTGAAAAAGTACCTTTGGGACATTATGATAAAGGTTGCTTCTCTGCTTTGGGATTCTGCGCTAGACTGCCAAGTTCAAAAGTAGTATATCTGAAAGAGGTGACTGTTGTGTCCTGAGCCTGCTGGAGCAGAAAGCAGGCTCAGAATTGTTGCAAATGGCCCCGGGCAAACCAAAAGCTGCCCGGGACCAGACAGGGTGGCGCCAGCCTTGTGCGCATGCGCAAGGCGTGAAAATGGTCAATTCCTATTGGTTCACACTGTCTGGGTTTCAGGCCCTATAAAAGGCCTGCGTGCCTTTTGCTGCTTGCTTGATTGTAGGAGAAAGTAATAAAGAGCTCGTTGTTTTTCACCATGTGTCTTCGTCAATTGCCAACAAACGGAAAACACAACAGTGACCATCACTGATAAGGGAAATAATATCTATACCCCAACACATAAAAGCACAGCTGTGAAATCATTATATTGCTGGCATGCCAAAAGTGTTGATTAAGGCCATACTTGGAATACTGCATCCAGTTTTGGTCACCACGATGTAAAAAAGATGTTGAGACTCTAGAAAGAGTACAGAGAAGAGCAACAAAGATGATTAGGGGACTGGAGGCTAAAACATATAAGGAATGGTTGCTGGAACTGGGTATGTCTAGTTTAATGAAGAAAAGGATGAGGAAGGACATGATAGCAGTTTTCCAATATCTCAGGGGTTGCCAAAAGAAAAGGGAGTCAAGCTATTCTCCAAAGCACCTGAAGGCAGGACAAGAAGCAACAGATGGAAACGAACCAAAGAGAGAAGCAACTTAGAACTAAGGAGAAATTTCCTGACAATCCGAACAACTAATCAGTGGAACAACCTGCCTCCAGAAGCGGTGAATGCTCCAACACTGGAAGCTTTTAAGAAGAGACTGGACAGCCATTTGTCTGAAATGGTATAGGGTTTCCTGCCTGAGCAGGGGGTTGGATTAGATGACCTCCTAGGTCCCTTCCAACTTATTACTATTATTGTTGTTGTTATATTGCATTTGGAATAGAGTATGTTTTACAAGCAACCCTTCACTTAACAACTACAACTGGGACCAGAATTGCTAAGCAAGTTGATTGTTAAGTGAATCACTGCTGAATCATGCTGTCATTAATCAAATTTGTCTCTCCCCCATTGACTTCATTAAATGAAGGTTATATGTCAATGATTGCTTGTACTTTGGTTTATTCTGCATTAATCTTTAAAAGGAAAAATATAGAAAAATCCAATGAAACCCCAATATGGCCCTGTGTTATGAGTGCCATAGAAACCACAGCTTATATTCTTTTGATTTGCCAGTTCTACAGGGACATTTGCCACCAGTTGATTACCATTTTTATTTAAATTTCTGTGGCTTTTATCGACACTTTCTGTTAAATAATCAAGATAAATTTATTTTGCTACATTATTTGCAAGCTTCGCCCACAAATGGTTGCTAATAGTTCTTCTTGTTAGGGAATAGCTTTCTGTTGTTCATTTTACTGATTGTATTTGTATTGGTCCATGATGAAAATAAAGTGTGTCTGTCTGTCTATAGGAACTACCAACCCTGCCCCCCCCCTTTCATGCCCATAAACATTGATTTTTAATCTCATTTTTAGTCCTTTTTGTATATATGACATAATTCTTTATTTTTCATAAACATGTGCCATAGTATGTGACATAAATGGGGTTGGATTTGAAAGAAGAAAATATAGTCTCAATGGTTTACTGTCTGTCTTACCTTCCAACCCCCCCCCCCCGATTCACCTACTCTATTATTATACTTCTGCTTCCATATCTATTTTTGCTCCAATCCTTGTAAGTATGCTTTCATCTTTTACAAGAGCTGTGCTAAAATACAACAGCCTTTTTGAACATCTTCTTGCAGACAGGGTATTCTGCACAATTCTGTGAAGATGGTTGGGAGGGGAGGAATATTCTATGTTGCTTTCTAAAAAAAACATCCTCCAGAAGGCCTGACAATCAGAAATAAAAATGCTAAGTAATAGTCTGATTGATACGCAACACTTCAGCTGAAGATGAATCGAAGATTCAAGGGTATTATTGACCTTAATTTTTATTGGGGTGGTACCTTGAAGCGAAATCAGGCAGTTTTTAATGAGCTGTCAACACTAATAATACATAAAGTTCCAGCAATATACAAATCCTTGATGGTAAGTGTTGACGCTTTTCTTCCCCAAAGCCTTTTCAATCTCATCAGGCTGCAAAGATTGGTCCTGAGCTTTGTTATCAACAAATCCCACCGAAGTTCACTGCAAAGACAGAGGAATCATGTCCAATCAGTCTGGTCCTGAGGGCGCAAAGTTGCAGCCTGCAAGTGCTTCACTGAACAAGATGGTGATTTATTGGGGCCCCGAGGAGGTTTCTGATTGAAATCACGTTTTTGCTTCCAAAAATCCTTGTATTCTAAAAAAAGAACTTTTATTATGCTACACAGAGCCTACCAGGTTGTTTAGTACCAAGAATCACTCATAGCACACAAATGTATTCTAAGGGAAACATTTAGCCATAAGAAATGTTTCAGTAATATTGGGAAAATATTGTTCCAGGGCTTGTAATGTTGGAAACGGAGTAAATTACTGATAGAATCATTTTATTTATTTCATCTAGCTTCTTATGCTAGACTTGGAAAGATAAAGTAGGATATGGGCTTCTGATCAATGAAACCATAGAGGTTTCCATTCTTAAAATGTTTTGCTTAGATCTGTGTGACATTTTTGATAATTAAAATAGCTTTTTACATAATTATGCCCAGGATTAAAATGTTTAATATGGTACATATAATAGCAAAATTGTCAGAAAAAGAGGAAAAGTCAAATTCAAGCAAGACCCTTTAGCGTCTAGTACTTTTACTTAGTTCATTATTGTTTCTTGCGCATTACTTTTGCTTTTAGAAGAATAATACAATAACTTGGCAACATCTATCAGCTTTGACATTTCCCAATTGTTAGGTGTTTATTCCAGAAACCATTTGTTGCTTTCTAAATAAATGTTGTCAATTCTGGATTTAACTAATGTTTTAAAGAAAGTTATTAAGATTCAATTATTGAGATGTTTCCCAGAATTAGGAAAAGAAACTGATAACAAGTTTCTGATAACCAAATGACAATGGATCTAGATTCCCTCCACTTTTTCTCTCTGGCACTTCTGTAAGGATGAGAAAGCAGTAATAATTAAAAGCATGAGAAATCACATAGTACATTCCTTAGATAGAACAATGTGATCTACATGTATTTACATGTCATAATGAACATCCACAAATCTTATTGGCTGAGTTACTATCAAAGTTCATCTCTACCTTGCTTGATATAGGTTGAAAAAAAAGTTCATAATAGAGTGTTCCAATATCTCAGGGGCTACCACAAAGAAGAGGGAATCAAGCTATTTTCCAAAGTGCCTGAAGGCAGGACAAGGAGCAACGGGTGGAAACTAAGCAAGGAGAGAAGCAACCTAGAACTAAGGAGAAACTTCCTGACAGTTAGAACAATTAACCAGTAGAACAACCTGCCTCCAGAAGCAGTGAATGCTCCAACACTAGAGGTTTTTAAGAAGAGACTGGATAGCCATTTGTCTGAAATGGTATAGGGTTTCCTGCCTGAGCAGGGGGTTGGACTAGATGACCTCCAAGGTCCCTTCCAACTTTACTATTATTATTATTATTATTATTATTATTATTATTATTATTATTATTATTATTATTATTGTGTTATGTAAGAAAAATGAAAAGCCACTTAGGGTGAGTTTGGAGTTTTATATATATTTGAAAGATGCAGAAGGGTTGAATGGGAAGCTACCTCAGAAGAAGCAGCTACTGCAAAAACAAAGTCACTATAATGAGGACAAATTGAGGATAAAATAGATGCATGAGTAAGGCTTGCAGGCAAAATGAGCAGAGAAGATGATGCAGGAGGAAGTCACTCAGTGAAGAAGAAGTAATAGTGGAAAGAATATTTGAGTGAAAAGGTGGGTATTTTTTCAGGCAGGAAAATGTGTACAACATTTCATTAATAAATCACAAACCACTGCCAGTAATCCAATTTTATTTTCTTATAACATCTGCTGTAATTTTATGTCCTGCATATAATATTTTTTTTTTATGATTCTCTCCAAACTCTTGTAGGTCCTGTATCTATTTACTTGAACCTTTGCATTTCCAGGCAACGTTCCAATGGTTTATCAAGAAAGTATAAATGCATCAAAGTTGAACTAAAAAGAATTTACATACAAGTACAATATGTGGTAGAAATAAGAAAAAAATCTACATAAAATGGCAGTAAAACTTACAAAATGAAAACAGCAAGAACAAAAAAATAACTTGTAGAACTTAAGTTGTGTTACTAGGATGGTGAAGAATGTATTTGTGTTCAGGTGGGTGAATCTGAGCCAGTCATCAGCTTTTTCTGTATAACTCAGTTTCTCAACCTTGATAACTTTTAAGATGTGTGAACTTCAACTCCCAGAATTCTCCAGCAGGCATACCAGCAAAGGAATTCTGGGAATTGAAGTCCACACATTTTAAAGTTGCCAAGGTTGAGAAATTCTGATTTAATTATCTGTGAACCCATTAGGGAAGGAACTGCACTGTCTGCATTTGCTGCAAAGACAGAATGTAAGCAATGTGACCCTTTATGTTTCTACTTGGAAAACTTTTTCTCAAGATAAATGAGTATTGGATGGCAGCCTATATAAGCAATGTCAACCAAGTATATTAAGGTCAGTGAACATTTTAAGTTTTTTTTTTTTAACCAGGCACTAGAAGGTCATAAATGTTGATGCCACATTTCTGTATAAATCTAGGAGACTAATAAAAATATTGCTTTAAATAACAGACCAGAGTAATCTATCTTCCTATACCTAGGTTTCAACCCCAAAGGTATGTTTTCACAAGTTGTCAGTGTCTCATCATATTGTCAGAGATGGGATCTTCTAATGGCTGGAATCTGATTTTAAATATTTTCAGCGATTTATCACTTACTGATGTGCACCCTCACATTGTCTTCTTTTCCAGAAGGTCATTGGAAATCTAGAGATCAAGCCTTGTGTTTTGATTGAAACTGCTTCAGGCTTTTTTTGAGAACAATTAATAAAGAAGAGAGGGGACAACAGTTTTAATAAGCAGATTCCTTATTTGTTCTTGAGAAACTGATTAGACAAAGTAGTAAAAATCAAAGCTAATTACCTATCAAAGATTGCATTTCTAAAAAATGTCCATAACAATTTCTAAATCCTATCCTAGATTATTGCTTCTTATAAACTACTTTTCTAATTGCATGTGACTAAAAATAGCTTTATTAAGAAAAATCCAAATCAGAAACACATTTATTCTGTATCTAAATGATGTAACTTTAATAGCTTCAGTTGCTATCATCTTTTATTGATGCATATATAATCACACACATACATAGATATTCAAGATTTCCTTTTCTAGAATCCTTATATTGTTCTACTCGGTATAGCAATTCAATGGGAATTAATATTAAAGACTAGGTATAAATTATCTAATTTACAGTATCCCTTATGATACATTTTAATTTTGGGGTTGAATTTCTAAAAGGACTCTTAATATCTACAAGATATTAAACATTTTAATCATGAAAGATTGAGTTTTATTTCATTTTTTTAATAAGCCTATATTATGACTACATATTTATATACCATATTTGATTTGCAAATCTTAAGGACGATTTGTGATTCTTTGTTACAACTGCATCATTATAAATTACTATTATATTCATATTTCAATTAAATTCCCATTCCTATTTCCTCCAACGATCCACATCTATATAAAAAAGTCACTTTTTCTGTGCTGTTGTAACTTCAAATGATCGCTAAATGAACGGTTGTAAGTTGGGGACTACCTATATCTTGAAACACAAACTAGCTTTGTAGCAGTTGATAGATTGTAGCAGAACTGTGAGTAAATCAGCTCATCTACAATTAGGAAGAACACAGCCGGTATGCAAACCAGCATGGGTGGAAATACTGGATGTCCAACTTCCTTTGCAACAGATTTAAATTGTAAACTGCAGTTTTGATATCCTGAATGACCCTTTAAAATACATAACATCCAAAGCTAGCTCCATTCTTTTGATGTATGATGCAGAAAATGACTCAGCTTTACACCTCCCTTCCTTTTCTAATAAAAATGCAGCAGTGGAACAAGTTAACATAAAACTTTGCTCACATTTCAAGAAGCCCAAACTCTGCTTCTCAAAGTATCTAATCTGGTTTGCCTATTAATAGGGCTGCTCTAACATGCACACAATTATCGCAAATCTGTCCAAGTTTACAGTTCATTAAACCAATAAGTGCCATATTTTGGGGCTTAATGCAGGAAATATCTAGCTCACTTGTGGTAGAAAACAGGAATACACAAAGCTGGCTGAGGTGGATTTTTTTGTGTGTGATCCAACAAAACTTATTTTATTGTTTCACTTGTTATTGGAGTTTTTCCTAAAGACAAACTTGCAAACTAATAAAAAGCACATGATGAGTGTCTTTCAAATCTACCCTGTTTGCTTTGCTTTTTTCAGAAATAGGCTCACTAGTTATTTTTACTTTGCAAAGTTAAGTGTTTTCATTCCTAAACTTAGCAGATGCCACTGACACTACTTTGAGATAAATCCTTGACCTTTTCAAGTCTGGACAACATGTGTTTTGCATTCACACTGATAGAGGTTCCGTAGTGTAATGTCATTTGTAGAGTGTCATCCAATGTCATCTAATGTTGCTTTTCTTTCTGACAGATCTGAATAGCTTGATCTTTCTCCTGACACTCCTCTGCAATTAAGTCAATGATTAGAGTCATACTGGGAACACTAGCTTTAAACGTTTATTCACATTTACTGCATAATATAAATGGATGAAGTATTAAAGCAATATTGCAAGGTAGAATTCAAAATCAAATATAGGAATTCATTCTTAAAATTTAATGTAGTGCACAATTCAACATTTTACATACATTGCTGACTTTTAAATCACTAAGAACAAATGCTTAAGTGCCACAGATATAAGTGATGTATATGTATGTGTATGTGTGTGTATATGTATATAGTATATATATATATAAAATCAGTTATGTTTTATCTGTGGCACTTAAGCATTTGTTATTAATCATTATATATTACATATTATATATTACATATACGGTAGTATGGTGGCTCAGTGGTTAAGATGTGGGGCTTGTTGGCTGGAAGCTCACGATGGGGTGAGATCCCGTCTTCTTCCCAGCTCTTGCCAACCTAGCAGTTTGAAAGCATACAAATGCAAGTAGATAAATAGGTACCACTTCGGCCACATGACCATGGAAATATCTTCAGACAGTGCTGGCTCAATGGCCTTGAAACAGAGATAAACAGGGACTCTGCAGGGACTCCTTTACCATACATACATACATACTAAATTTCTAATAAGTTACTCCTGTATATGAAAGCAAATACTGCCACCCCATTCCTCAATTTCACCCCCAAGAGTTGAAATTAGCTAAGGGCCCTGTAGCAGATGCTGATGGACTGCAAAACTCCTGGCTTTTGGCCACGAGCCAGATATATATATTCATTTAATTAGGCTGCATAGCTTGGCTGCAAAAATCTGGGCAACCACTAGTTGCTGTTTTTTCCTCTTTGATCTCATCTTGTGGCTGTCTGGATTTTTACAGGCTAGATCTGGTAGTCACAATCTGATGCTTACTTGTAGTGCGGGCTTAAATTACTTGAGAAGTCATTCCATGTTAATAGTAGAAAACTATGAATCATAATTAAGAAGGGAGATCCCTGTGAAATAATTAACATCTAATTATAGCTGCTAGGATTTTCTAGGAACCCACAGAGTGATGCCTGCATAAAACTAGGATGAACATTCAGTTTATGGAGACCCTGGGTTGAAGGCATACCAAGCAGGAAATTTGCAGCAAGTCAGCCTTGCCTCCAAGCTGCCAATTTGAAGATTGCCAGATGAGTCTTCAGGAGGCTTTAGCTTGTTGTTCTCACAATACACAATTTGGAAAATGGTAACTTAGTGTGTTATGAGACCAAGGCTAGGTCAATCACATCCTTCATATAACTTTTCACAAGCAAAGAACTGTGATTGTTTGCTTGAATGCCCCGGCCCTAAATCAATTTTCCACAGGTCCAAATTAATTTTCCCAGATACTTAAGTGCCCGTGAATGTCAGTGGATTTTTTTTCCTTTTTAATTTAATTGTAGGCAGGTTATTCTCAGAGAGGATTTCTGGAGGGAAAGAATTAACTTTCTCTCCCATGTGCTGTAATTCTCTTTATTAGTGAATACCCCATGGCAATTAAGCATGGGGGTGTGTGTGGAAAGAGGGGAACAAGCTATGTTTCCTCTCTCCCTTTTCTAGAAACGTCCTGGGGAATTGTGGCCAAACTGGGATTAATTTTCTTTGATTCCTCTAGAACAGTGGTTCTCAACCTTTTTAATGCTGCGACCCCCAACCAGTCATAGGTCGAGGACTACTCAATCGGTCGTAAGTCGAGGACTACTCAACTGATGCAGCATCGTTTGCAGACTGGGGCTTTTGGCAGGCTCAGCAGGGCAGAGACAGCCTGGACAATTCCTATTGGCTTTTGAAAGCCAATAAGACTCTATTCAAGAGAGTCTATTCTGTTGGCTTTCAAAAGCCAATGGAATAAAAGGGAGTAGCACAGCTAAGGAAAAGGGGGAAAAAATGGCGGACTGCGTTGTTTGGTGACCCCTGTGAAATGGTCGTTCGACCACAAATAGGGTCCCGACCCACAGGTTGAGAACCATTGCTCTAGAAGCTTTTTTTTTCTATCTCTACATGCAAGGGGGACACTTGGATGAAATGGAGGAAATGAGCTGAAAGTTGGAGATAATATAGAAAGATGAGTTAGTCAAAAAATGAGAAACTCTCCCTATCGTCTCTAATTTCATATAGAAAGGTCAAATATGGCAGTCTTTACATTCTACTATTTGTAGATTTGTCATCAACAGAGAAAAGGTCAGTGAGTCCTACCCTAAACAAGGAGACACACTTAATCATTAAAAAAAAATCTGTCAACTCTTTAAATGTATATATTTTAGTTCAACTTCATGCCATTACTTGTCAGATTCAATGGTCTGCATTGGGATGTTTCTGCTGATGCTGGATGACCTTTCCTGGGGCTACTTAATGTTTATCTAGTTTCCTCCCTGTCTTCTTCTCTAAACCAAAGTTGCAGGTCACAACAAGCAGCACCTATGTAAGAGTCCTTGTAGACACAGTTGGATGTTGCTGAGATGCAGTGGGCTGCTGGCATCAAACTGCAAGTCTTTGGGGAGGGGAGAAACCCCCACAAAGATAATTTAACTAGAATCTTCTGTGGGAAAATCTCAGAAAAACGTGGATGTCAGCAGAGACCTACAACGCATGGATTTGGAAACTGCAGCTGCCCCATACAGATTCAGGGCAGGGAAACATCATTTCTACATCCTCAAGGAGACAACAGAATCTGCTCTGTAACTTGAACCCCCTGAACCTAGGAATCATTAAAGGCCTACTTTGATCCTTTATTTCTCAGCCACCTGGCTGGTGCAACTGACCATTTCAAAACCACCTTAACTTTTGTCTTTTTGGTGTCTGAATTCTGAAATTGCCTTTAAAAGGCCAAGAATGACAAATAACACATTTTCGATAGCCTTCAGCCTTTTTGGTTACTATGAGTCTCTGTGGATATTGTATCCCGGAAAGACAGTCAGCTTTTCTGCTGCAATGGTGCTAAGCAACCAACCCACAGCCCAGCAGTTCTGTGGTCAGTGGTTCATTTAACTCTGGCTAAAAGCAGTTAATGCCTTCTTTCTTTTGTTCTGGGAGATGTGAACTGGGAAGCTTCTTATCTGAATTTGAAACAGCCCTGCAATTAGTTTTTATCTGCACTGAAGGGCACTTAATCCTCATAAAATATGACAAATCAACTTGAACTTCTCTAGTTAGGGAGCAAAGGAAACAGATTCATGGCTGTGTGCTCTTGATGATGAAAAAAATGAGAGTCACTCACATTTGTTCCTTATGCTTCTTTTATTTCACTTGAAGAAGGGATCTTGGAGTATGAGTCAGCCTAGTTGCAACACTCGTATGAAATAACTTAGAGAGGCTGGACAAAACCAAACACACCACATTAGGACATAGCATAATGGGAGAACCCAGTAAGAGGAGGAACATTTCAGGAATATCTGCTGAGCTTCATGGGGGAGAAGAAATTGGAACTCTTAAGATCTGGTTGATGGTAAATTTGGGTTGGAAATTTAACATGCTGTTGCACTATAAAGCCTGCTCTAGCCAGCAGAGGCAACAGTGATATTAGGAGCTGCAGATCAGCAATATCTAGAACACCATAGATTTTCTATCCAGATGTTAACCACTACTTGCAGTCCTGGACTTACAACCACAATTTCTGTTTCTGAGAAAGGCAGTTGTTAGGTGAGACATGTCTGATTTTATGACCTTTTTGCCATGATTGTTAAGTGAATCACTGTTGTTAAGTCATCAAGCCAATCTGGCTTCCTCCATTGGCTCTTTTTCTCAGAAACTGGCTGGGAAGATTGTAAATAGTGATCACGTGACCCCAACCATTGTAAACACATGCCAACTTACCAAGCGCTGGAATCCTTGTGGGGATGCAGCAACAGTTGAAAGTGCGAGGACCAGTTGTAAGTTACTTTTTGATTGCTGTTGTAACGTTGAACAGTTGTTAAAGAATGGTCGTCAGTCAAGGACTACTGGTGTACCAGCCTGTCTCTTGAAAGTGTTTAATCAGCTTTGGTTTCCATTTTGTGAGTTTTTCTTCTTTGCCATCCAGATTACATTTGACGTACTGGACAGGGGGCTCTCTTTGAAAAGCATTTAGAAGAATGCTATGCTGCAGGCAATTCTTGGCATTCCATGTTACGCTCCTATAGGTTGCTCCTTTGTGAGCTACATGTGGGCCTCTGAGTGCAATTCAAGGTGCCAGTTATCATTTATAAAGCCCTACATGGCATAGGGCCAGGCTATTTGCAGCATTGCCTGTTTCTCGTTATTCCTGCTCACTCACCAGAACTAACAAGGAGGTTATACTCTGGGTCCCTTCCACCAAGCAATGTGTTCTTGCTGGACCCAGGAATTGTGCATTCTGTCTTACAGAGCCTGCACTGTGAAATACATCTCTCTTGAGATCTGAGTGGTCTTGACCCTGTTAGCCTTCCATAAGGCTTTGAAGATCTGGCTGTTCCCTCAAGCTTTTGGACCCAGAGGTTGAGTGAGTTCTGCTGGTTAATTGGTTTTTGTTGATATTTTTGGCCAATGGAATGATTTCCGCAACCTTGACATTTATTGTTTGGATGGCTGATCTTATTTTTGTTGGGTTTAATCCTCATACACCACCCAGAGTTATTGTTAATGGGATGGGTAGCTATATAAATGATATAAATAAATCACTAAATACTCTATTTCTCCTATTTTACTTCTTGGTTTTATAAAATATCATCTTTCCTGATGTACTTATTTATTTGAATGAGGTTGTGTACATTTGAATAGAGCTTTTAGGGAATAACTTGTGCATCAGGAAGGAAGTAGTGATATTAGTCTAAGATTAGCAAACCATCTCCAATTGTATGTCCTGTGATTAAAGCTCTTTTATTACCCACTTGCATAGAAATGGATTAATTTGACCTACATAAATAGCAAAAGGGCATTGTCGGCAATGAACAGGGTTTTTCACTTGAAAAGATGTGCAGAAACAAGCTCTTGCTCATTCGATGACAGAAGATAGCAAGCCTTGGCTATCTATGGAGAATTGTGATGCTATCTTTGTTCTCACTTAAATAAAGCAAGGTACAGCTTGCAAATGTTTGTGCAATAACATATTGGTGAGCTTTTACTAGGCCACAAGACTCCGTGGTTTATATAGTTGGTGGGAAATGGAGCTACCTCCCATTATGACTTCCATAGATGGAGTGGAGAAAGAAGAATGTTTCTCAGCCACTTAAAGTTATTAATGATCTGATTATTTAAAATTAAATTTGAGGGTGGTATAGGATCAATACCAGCCCCAGAGAAATCTCCTATTATTAAACAAGAGCAGAAAAAACTATTCTGGAGGAAGGTAGGCATTCGTAGCTTACTATTCAAATAAATGTGATTTCTATCACCTTTGGCAAATTTTACCGATAGCCATTCTAAAATATAATATTCATAGTAAGTCATGAGTTTCCATAAACATTTTTATGTCTTACTTTCTAAATTCTTTTTGCATACGTTTTCCTCTCACAATAATAATGGTCTTATATCATGTTATATTTTGCAGGTCTGTTGTATAAATTACACCAAATATTTAATTATAGCCGCTCATTAGATTCCCAACTAGAATTTCAAATAAATTCTAGCCTCTCATTAGATTCTCAACTATGGAATCTGCAAGATTTTCAATAAATTCTGCATTTAAAGGCAAGTTTAATATTTTAAAATTGTAAATTACTGGATTGTGCTCCCTGTTTTTTCAAATAGGGGGGATTTTTCAGGGCAAGCACTGTATGTTTTAGCATAATTTCATCAAGAGAGATTTGGAGATCTCCAGAATTTTGTTTTGTGCAGTATTTGTCTTATGTAAAAATGTAGAAGCAAACCCTAAGTACCGGTACTTCAGATCCACGGGCATCAAATATTCTCTAGGAATTCAATACAGTACATGTGCAAAAGCATTTGCTTTACCAAAGTGTGTTGTCAGGGAAAAAGAAGCAGAGAAATTGACTTTTGCATCCCTGTTTCTGGAGGCAAAGGCAAGGATGCCTGAAGCAGAAGGGCTATCAGGCAGCAGTATGCAACTGCTGTCCCATTTTGATACAGAGGCTTCCCTTTTTTACCCATTTGACAACTGCTTAATAGCTTAATAGTCTGGCACTAACTGCAGCCATCCCCCGATGCACATGTTAGGCTTTTACTTTAAAGGAAGACACAGCTATAAAGCTGGCTTTTCAATTGATTGGGAGAGCTAAATTGTGCTTGTTGACATTTTGTCAGGTCTTTTATTTCTGTCACCTGAACTGTGAAATGTACATAGTTGCTATCTAATCTTAAGAATCTCAAAAAAGTGTTTTATAACAACTAGGTTGTCTCTGTTTTGTTCAGCCAGGAAAAAAACAACATAAATTTCTCTCTTTCTCTCTCAAAAACAAGAAGCCAGTATGATTAATATTTATTAATCAAGTCATAATAATTTGACCCATTTTTGGTAGTCCTGTATCTAGGCTGCAGATTTTCCCCCAAAAAGGATGATTTATTCTTTAGAGAATAGAATAGAATAGAATAGAATAGAATAGAATAGAATAGAATAGAATAGAATAGAATAGAATAGAATAGAATAGAGTTGGAAGGGATCTTGGAGGCCTTCTAGTCCAGCCCCCTACTCAAGCAGGGGAACCTATATCACCTCAGACAGGTGATTGTCTAGTCTCTTTTTAAAAATCTCCAGTAATGGAGCACCTATGATTTTTGGACGCAAGCTGTTCCACTGGTTGTTTGTCCTCACTGTTAGGAAGTTTCTCCTTAATTCCAGGTTGTTTCTCTCTTCAATCAGTTTCCAACCATTGTTTCTTGTCCTTCCCTCTGGTGCTCTGGTGAACAACATGACCCCCTCTTCCTTGTGGCAGCCTCTCAGATACTGGAATACTGCTATCATGTCTCCCCTATTTCTTCTTTTCTTTAGACTAGCCAAACCCAAGTCTTGCAGCCGTTCTTCATATGTTTTAGTCTCCAGGCTTTTGATAATCTTACTTGCTCTTCTTTTAATTTTTTCCAAATTCTTTTTTGTGATATGGTAACCAAAATGGGCTGCAGTATTCCAGGTGTGGTCTTACTAGAGTTTTATAAAGCGGTACTAATACTTCATGTGATCTTGATTCTATGCCTCTGTTTATACAACCCTGGATTGTATTAGCTTTTTTGGTTGCTGCTGCACACTGCTGGCTCATAGTCAAATGATCATCCACTAGAACTCCAAGCTCCCTCTCACAGTTACTGTTTTTAAGCCAGGTCTCACTCAATCTGTACTTGTTCCTTTGATTTTTCCTTAAAGCTTTGCTTTTCTTCACATTAAAACTCATCTTGTTAGATAGGGCCCATTATCCAAGTTTGTCAAGAACTTTTTGAATCCTGAGTTTGTCTTCTGGGGTGTTGACTACACCTGTCAGTTTGGTGTCATCTGCAAATTTGATGAGTTCCCTTCACTTTCTTCATCTAATTTATGAAGATGTTGAAGAGTATTGGGCCCAAGACAGAATCTTGTGATATCTCACTGCTTACTTCTCTCCATGTGGATGTAGTGCCATTGAGGACTACTCATTGAGTATTGTTTGTCAGCCAGCTACAGATCCATCTGGTGGTGATGTTGTCTATTCCACCTTTTTCTAGCTTACCAAGGAGTAGTTTGTGGTCTACTTTATCAAATGCCTTACTGAAATCTATGTCCACAGCATTTTGCTGGTCTACTAGTTTAATTACTTTATCAAAGAATGAAATAAGATTGGTTTGGCATGATCTGTTTTTAACAAACCTGTGCTGGCTACTGGTTATGACTTTGTTTTCTTCTAGTTGTTCACAGATCTGTTTTTTGATTATCTTTTCTGGGATCTTCCCAGGTATTGATGTTAAACTGATTGGTCTGTAATTTCTTGGATCTGTTTTTCCCCCGTTTCTTGAAGATGGGAACCACATCAGCCCTTTTCCAATCCTCGGGTACTCTTCCCCCCCCCCCCCGATTTATGAAAGATGTGGTGCAGTGGTTCTGAGATAACATCTGCCAGCTCTTTCAGAACTCTGGGATGTAATCTGTCGGGTCCCGGTGATTTATACTTGTCAAGGTCGGGTAGGTGTTCTCTTACCATTTTCTTGCCTATTTTAATTTTTGTTTCTAGTATGCCTTTTGCAGTTGGTTTTTGGGCATGCTGGGCTATAGTTTCCTTTTGTGTGAAGACTGATGCAAAGTATGAGTTAAGCAGCAATGCTTTCTCCCTGTTGCCTGTTATTTATTTGCCAAGTTCTCTCTTTAGTGGGCCTACAGTTTCCTTGACTTTTTTTCTTGTTGTTAATATGTTGGAAGAAACTTTTTTAATTGTCCTTGATTTCTGTTGTAAATCTTTGTTCATTCTGAGCCTTTGTTTTCCTGACTTCATCTTTGCATGTTTTGGCTGTCTGCTGATAATCAGCCTTAGTTATGTGCCCCTCTTTCCGTTTTTTATATTTGTTCTTTTTGTCTTTCAGTTTGTCAGAGAGATCTTTGTGCAGCCAGCTGGTTTCCTCTTGAATTTCTTCTTTTTCTTTCTCAATAGTATTGTACTGGTCTGGGCTTTTATGATCACATTTTTCAGGGTTTCCCATGCTTCTTGGATTGTTTTCCCCTTTAAGATTTTCCTAGGTTTTCTCTGAGTTTGTTAAAGTCAGCTCTTCTGAAGTTTAAGACACTGGTTGGATTGCTTTCTATTGCTAGTATTTGCATTATATTAAATTCCAGTATGACGTGGTCACTTTCACCCAAGGTTCCAGCAATTTCAATTCCCTCTATCACTTCTTCTCTATTTGTAAAGATTAAGTCCAGTATAGCTTTACATCTAGTTCCGTCCTCCATCTTTTGGGTGACCAAGTTGTCAGCTAGGTTGGTTAGGAATCTCCTGCTCACTGCTGAGTTTGTCTCCCAGTTGATATCTGGATAGTTGAAGTCTCCTATTACTACTGTGGTATGCTTCCTACATACGTTTGTTAACTGATTGGCAAAGAGTTCATCTATTTCTTCTGATTGATTGGGTGGCCTGTAATATACACCTATGGCAATGTCACTTTTTATGTATAAGTTAACTACCATCCTTTTAAATAAGGATGGTAGGTTTAGAACAGTGGTTCTCAACCTGTGGGTCAGGACCCCATTTGGGGTTGAGCGATCATTTCACGGGGGTCGCCAAACAACGCAGTCCGCCATTTTTTCCCCCTTTTCCTTAGCTGTGCTACTCCCTTTTATTCTATTGGCTTTTGAAAGCCAATAGAATAGACTCTCTTGAATAGGAGTCTAATTCTATTGGCTTTCAAAAGCCAATAGGAATTGTCCAGGCTGTCTCTGCCCTGCTGAGCCTGCCAAAAGTCCCATTCTGCAAACAGTGCTGCAAGTTGTCTGTAGCGAAGGCGAGCTGTCTGGAAGCTTCCACCCCTCCCTGCTGAGCAACTACTAAAAATGTAAGTAAGAGAGGGCCAGGGGTGGGAGGTCGGAGGCCGGTGGGCGCAGGGAGGATTGCTGTCATGCATGGGGCCTGGCGGGTGCCTTACCTCCCTTGGGCTGGGCCAGCTGCCGCTTGCCAGCTATGCCTCGGCCAGCGCAGGGGGCGCATGCGCGGCACTCCCGGGCAGGGAAAGTCCTCGGCTTACGACTGGTTGGGTAGTCCTCAACTTATGACCGGTTGGGTAGTCCTCAATTTACGACCGGTTGGGGGTCGCTGCATTAAAAAGATTGAGAACCACTGGTTTAGAATCAAGTTATAGTATCCACATTGGAAGTTAAGTAAAAAAGGTTTAAAATGTCTCGGAAATTAAGCTATATCTAATCACCAGCTCTCCTGTTTCCATCACTCACCTAAGAGCAATCTATGTCAGCAGAGAGATAAAGGGACGTTTATGAATAACTGTATTCATGGCATTTTTGCACAGTACTCCTCAACCATTTTACACTGTATTGGTATAAGGGTAAAGGATAAGAAAATTATTGTAAAGTTGTTGAAATTGCCCGCTGGAATTGGTGTTTCTGGTGCCCTGAGTGAGCTTTCTGCTAATTTTGAAATCAACATCAAATTGTTGATTTAATTTCAATGATGAACATTTTTAATTGTGACAATTAAAATAATTAATGTAAGTAGTTATGTGGATTCTGGGACATACATGGAATTTGTGAAGCTAATCCTATGAATGAAGATACCTGTAAGAAAACATATCTTTTCTGCCTTATCTATTTTTCAGATCTGAAAGGCCATTAGCACAGCACACCTGGTGAAGGCAGCATTTGAATAACTCCATCAATGGGGCTACCCATCAAGCCGTGAGGGAATAGCAGGATTTAATGACTATGTGCTAAAGGACATGTTAACTGAGTGGTGGGATATTCTAAGAGGCAATAATATTACTCTTATCCTTTCATATGTTGTAGAATGATTTCATTTTAATTAAAATTTCATATTTGATCACACATGACAGCAAGAGGAGGAGGAGGAGGAGAAGGAAGGAGAAATAATTGAGATTTGTAACAGTCAGTTCAAGAAGCCATGATGAGGTAGAGCACAGGTGTCAAATTCGCCACATCACATGATGTGTCGCAATGTATCGCAACTTCTTTTGCATTGCTGGAGCTGGGATGGGCACATGATGCAACCAGCCCACAGGCTGGCAGTTTGACACCCCTGAGATAGAGTAAGGGAAGGCTGCTTCATTTCTATATTAGGCTGCAGTTTGAAATAATATTTAATCCTGCAAAATCCAATTGAACAGAGGCTATATCATAACAGGCAAGTCACAAACTGATTAGATAGCATGTACTTTAGCTATTTGAAAACTATTAACTAATTTATGGGGAGATAAGTAAGATTCAATGGCTTCAAATCCTTAGAGACTGGAATACCCAGGAAAATATCCTACAAAACACAGTACTGAAGATGCAATTGCAAATAATTCCCACAGGAAGGAAAAATGGTGGAAGAGGCCTAAAGAGGCCAGTATGGATTCATGTAGAATTCTCTAACATGCTGATGAGAAAAAAGGGACATATGTATAAAATGAAAGTAATGGCAGGTGGTTTCCAGAAACTGTAGGAACTCTGCCAGAAAAACCAAAACTAGACTGGGCTGAGGCCAGTGAAGGATACCAAAAATGCTATAAGAGAGTTCTTTGCATATGTTAGGAATAAAAGGAAAGCCAAAGAGTATATAAATCCAATGTGGGGAGAAAGTTGTGAGTTGCCCATGTATGATGGTGAGATGAGAAAGGGAATTTTAACTTCTATTTTGCATTTGTTTCCTCTAAAAAAGGAAGTGGTGCTCCAGCTGCTCATTGTTATGTTCCTGGGGGAATGATGGGATGAGGAAGGAGACTTCAGTTAGTCTTATCAAATTCAAGTCTCCAGGCCAAAGGGATTCCCTCCTGGGGAACTTAAGTAACCAATAGAGTTCATAGCAAAGAAAACAAAGAGACCAAAGGGAAGAAGCAGGTGGCCGCTGATAAGTGAAGACAGAGCAGATCAGGGTCACTCTAGAGGAAGGCCAGTTCCTGAATCTAGGATACTCTTAGCATTTGAGCCAGAAAGTGACACAGAACTTGGGCAGATTCATGAGACATGGAAGTTCCAGTAGGACTTGGGTTGGGGGTTGCATGTTGTTGTGTGGGGGTGGGTGTTTTGCCCAGGAGAGTTTAGACAAGGAAGTATGTGAAGGGATGAACTATTGTACAATCTAAAGTAGAGCAGAGACCCAGAAAAGGAGGGAATATGATTCTGACTTTCAAGATATGATAGATTTGTGCTCTAACATGAGGAGATTCCAACTACCAATAAAGGAGAACACTGGATTCCAACTATATCTGCACCAAATGCAAACTTGTTGCACTGCTGAAAGAGAAAATGGAAAAGCTGGAGATATATCTGGGCATATCAAGAGAAGATAAGAAGTTTCTGTATATGGCAGAAGAATGTCTCCAGAAAGGACAGATGGAGGACTACTACATATAAAGCAAGTATCTTTGAGGAGGAGAGCTGGCACCATATAACTCAGAATGAACAGAACCAGGAGGCAATCCTTGTTCTGGAACTGCACAACTAATTTCAGGTCCTCCCCATAGGTATCCTGCAGACTTCTGGAGGAGAGTTTAATCCCCTATTCTGTGGGTAAGAGGGGGAGATTTTCAGACTTCTGTAGAAATGTGGAAGAAGAAAAGACATGTGACTGTGAAGGGTGATTTGTTTACAGAAACAGTTAGCAGTCTGCAGACCAAACAAGATATCAAGGCAAGTATGTTATCTCTCAGATGCCAACATGTGACGGAGAAGCTGACCCAACTAATGAAACCCACTGATCACTATCCTTTTCTTCTGTTTTATGTTGGGATGAGAAACATGTCACTAAATTCCTAGTAATGGATATTGAAAGATTTTGAATTGCTAGGCAGGAAGACAAAAGGGTTTGGAACACAGTCTTCCTGATCATACCTTCAAATGAGGTTCATGGCCCCAGAAGAGGATTCTGGTGGTAAACTGTTGACTCAAGGAATTGTGTCATTGAAAAAAACTTTTGATTCCTGGATCATGGTCTACACAACCTGTAGGAATAATTCCTGGTCTTGATAGGCTGATTAAGCATTAGCCAGCAGTGTGCTGAGGTGCCGAAAAAGCTAGTGCAGTCTTGAGCTGTATCAACAAATGTATAGTGTCAAAATAATGGGAAATGATAGTTTATAGTATCCTACACTGGTCAGACTGCACTTGGAATATTCTGTCCAATTTTGGTTGCCACAATAAAAGACTGAGGAATGGTAAAGAATGCATAGAAGAGTAATGAAGATTGGGGGGGGGGATGGCTAAATCCTAGATAAATAGTCAAAATAATTGCTTATGTTTAATTAACCTAAGGAAGAAAAAGCTAAGACGAGACAGGGTGTCAGCTTTTAATACTTGAAGGACTGTCATAAGGAAAATTATGGAGGCTTATTTTCCATGGCTTCTGCGGTTATGACTAACAGAATGGATCTTTACAGAGGGAAATCCAGACTTAAAATAAGGAGGAGGTTGAGGAGTCGTGGTGGCACTGTGGTTAGAATGCAGTATTGCAGACTAACTCTGCCTGCAGGCTGGAGTTCGGTCCTCGTAGGACTCAAGGTTGACTCAGCCTTCTATCCTTCTGAGGTTGGTAAAATGAGGACCCAGATTGCTGGGTGCAATATGATGACTGTAAACTTCTTAGAGAGGGCTGTAAAGCACCATGAAGCTGTATATAAGTCTAAGTGGTATTGCTAGCACTAGTTCCTGATCATGGAGCTATTAAGCAATGGAACCATCTGCTTCCTGGAATAATAGATGCTCCATCAATGGGAATTTTCAGCCAGAGGTTGGATAACCATTTGTTTGGGATGGTATAAGGATTCCTGTCCTAGACAGGCAATTGAACTAGAATACTTACCAGGTCCCTTCCAATATGATTCTATGATCATCCAGCATGTATGTCAGGGCTTTTCAACCAGTGGTATGGGTACCACCTGTGGTACATTGGCACCTGGGAGGTGGTACACGACCATCCTAGAAAAGTGGTAGTGGGGGAGGGGAATGAGCTGAACTGGTGGCAGCACCGCACAAGCCTGAGCGAAAGATGGCTGGAGCTGCAGGGCTGTCAGGGCTCAGCGGAAGCGCCAAGATCAGTGCCATTTTCCAGCTGATCAGCGCTTCTTTGGGGCTGTCAGGGCTCAGTGGAAGCACCGGGATCAGTGCCAGGCTCCAGCTGGAGCCCAGAAGAAGTGCCAATCAGCTGGAATTTGCAGCATCTGCAGGGTCTTGTGATTTACATTCAGATGCTTGGCAACTGATTCATATTTCTGACGGTCACAGTGTCACAGGGTCATGTGAAGTGACCAAAACCTGCTGCAACCACTCAGCAGATGGGGGAATAAAAACCAAACACCTCCCACCCCACCCCCTCTGCCAATCCTCAATAGAAATGCTCACAATGGTGAAAACCTCGGACAGGAGGAAGAGCGCAGCCGGGCGGGCAGGCAGATGTCTTGCTCGGCTGTGGCTTGGGGGGCACTTTTTTCAGTGCCATTGTAACTTTGAAGAGTCACTAAGCAAACTGTTGTAAGTTGAGGACTACCTGTACTTTATCACTTTTTACCTTTTGGGGGGGGGTCATCAAGTTTTTGACACCTTGCTAGGTGACTGGTGGTACTCGGATGTTGCCATATCCTAAAAGTGGTACAATGGGTGAAAAGGTTGAATGTCATATGTTATATGCCACATGCTAGATGTAGGTACAGCATGCATACCCATGTCAGTTCCAAGACATTTTTTTTTTTACTTTACCAAGCTGCATCTATTTTCAAGCCTCTTTGATTGAATATTTGTGTGTCCCTTTTTGTTCTCATTTGGGCAAGATTTCCATTTTTTTTTTTAAAAAAAAAAAAAAACCCTTCTTGCCTTTATTAGAATCTTGATCTAGCTCATTAACCACTCTGGATTTTCTTGATCTTGTATCCTTTCCTTTTCTAAAGGGTACCTTTTAACCAAGTTTCTACAGTAACTTTGAATAATCACTGAAGTTTGTAGAGAAAATGGATTATTGTGACTGTTTAAACTTTCTTTTCCCCAATATCCTTATTTTTTGCTCCGCTAATATGGTCCATTATTGAACACTACAGCTTTACAATCACTGTTCCTCATCAAATCAATAACTTTTCACCTTTGGGTAGAATTCTGGGTGTTTCTTAGGCTTAAATCTTATTTTGTGGGCTCCTTGACTACCTATTCCAGGACATAATAATGTGTTGGGACTACCGTTCTACAAGTCAGTGACTATGCTGCCTGAAAATGTAAAAATTGCCTTCTCGACACATCTACAAGACATCAACTTTGATCTAACAGAACTTGGGTTGCGGTGCCAAGATTCATTTATTGATTGATTGATTTGTCTTATTGATATCTCACTTATGATAAAGTTCTACCAGACATTATCAAAAAAGTGGGGACCAAGATACACAATTGTAGTTTTCAGGGTTTTCACACATTTACTATCTGACTTCATTTGGCTCTGAGGAAATAAATACGAGACAGAATATTATAACATAATGTAAAGCTCAAGAGATCTCTGCCAAGACAAGTTTATCATTTTCATGGTTTTATGAAATGGCTGAAAGATCTTTCAGCAGACAGAGCAATAAACTTCCATGGGTTTTTGAAATAGCTTGGTACCAAGATCAAGTGCAGCTTTGACTCCATTATTCACTGCTGCTGCAAGTGACAGGAAGAAAACAAATGACATTGCTTCTGAATGCGACCTTCTTCTCATACATTTGGATTCGACAGAAATTAAAACAGTATGAAAAGAGTGTGATAAACTCTTGTCACTGAGCCCACCATATCCTTAACAGCACTGAAGGGTCATTTGTAATGATAAACAATGTCAATAGGCTATAGATCATTGTCGTGGCTTTTTCAATTATCGGGAGAAGCAAATCTAAAGAAAAAAGTAATAATACACTGAATAGGAAATAACCTAATCATTTTCTTGGTGCTTCATAGGTGAAGTGTCCCAAAGATTTAATTTCATAACCTGCAGATGTATGACAATAAAATATTTGATAGATGTTCCAGGAAGTTGAGGACTGAAACATTCCAGAAAATAGCTCTGTGTTTTCTAACCCAATATTCCGTTCCTGAAGAGCCCAGACTGAATTAAGCCATCTGAGGCATGTTGAAACATAACAGGCATGAAGGATAAAAACCAATTCACCCTTAAATGGCAAGAATTTAGTTACAGATGGCTTCAGATGCCAGGGAGCATGTTTTCCTGGCAGACTATTGTTGTATTTGTAATTAGCCACTTTTCTGAAAACCAAAATGAAGAACTGTTGCTTCTGCCTGAGGTATGTGTATCTTCTCTAAGAAGTGAAATGTAATGTATTTTGTATTTAACATTTATGTTCTTCAATGTGTATAGCACAGACGAACAGGGAAACTGATCAGCAGATTTATGCTTTTCCTCCTTGTACCAGTCTTCTGTTTTAATGTCTTTTTTGATTCCAATTTACAAATTGGACAAACAAAATGACATCCTGTGGCATTTCTTGTCCAGTTTTGAAACACAATGTTGTCTGTGTAAAAAAAAATGCTGTTTTTTTTTCTGAATCTTATTTTCTTGATCTGTATTTTATACAGAAGCTGTGGTTTGGGTTCTCTATTTATGAACTAAACAATAAAATCCACTAAGTCCTGCATTTTTGAGAGAAAGTAAGGATAGAGTTGCCTGTATGCCTCCACTGCCTTATTTATTTATTTGCCAACTATCAAAACATTTTAGCCAGACATTTATCTCTACAATGGAGCCAGGAGGATGGCTAATAATGTCCATTAAAAAAACAATAAATTGCACTCAAAAAGCTATTAAAAAACCCTAAGAAATAGGCAAACGAACATGGCAGCACTAATAGAAGCAAAATAATTAAAAATTTAAAACATCAGAAAGCCCAGAAATGACCAATCATAACTTTTGGGAAATAACCCTAGATAAAAATAATGCAAAGTTTTAATTAAAGCATGAAAAACAACATTGGAACTGGGCAAATCCCCTTCAGCAAGTGTTCCAGGATATGCCTAGAACTCAAGATTCAGGCTGAATGGCTGATTGGTTTATACAAATGCTTTAGGTTCATCTCCAACAGATCACTCAGCAGAGAATTTTGTTTGTTGTGTCTGCTTTCAACCTTCTCCACACCTAGCACTTGTATACATAAAAAGCTCAGAATAAAAAAGGAAATAGTACATGTACTGCCCTGATGGTGTGGGAGCCATTTGAAAGCAAAATGAAACAAGAATTCCCTTTATCACCTTCACACAAGGCTACAAACAATCTCTTTCTCATTTTATATAAATTGTCTTACACATTAACACAAAATAGCCAGGAAACTTTAGCTTCCATTGTAATTATGGCAAAACTCCAGTTGCCTTTTCGGTGTGGTCCTAAAATGACTTGGGAAGCTATTGAGTCACATCTTCTGTTTCTGGATATTCTGTCATCCTGGATATTTTATAATGAGAAAAATGAGCTTCAGAAGTTGTCCTATAATAACATTTTAGTGGCTGACACTGTGGCTACCCAACATGAAGTTGAGTTCCTTTCCCATACACTGAGAATCCTTCCATCATTAGAACAGCCATTCCTAACACAACATCCCAAGCACAACTGAGTTGCTAATGATGAAAAATTAGCTAGCAGTGTGAGGTCAAGTCCCCCTGGATGGATATCAACATTACACAGACCTATGCAGCTGGCATAAATTAGAATTTTTTTCAGATGGAAGGAACCACAAGCTGGCTGTAGTGTCAATGTTTTTAAAGACTCAAGTCTGACCTAGTATAACCTCAAGATTTTATCTCTCCTGCTCTTCTTCACATTCTGTCACCAAGAACAAGCTTATTTGACTGTGCATTAGGGCTAACTTCATTCCATCAATACCCTATCACTTGTTACCTCCTTGGTGCCTCTGGAGAGCTTTGCTTAAAACTTTTTTTTATTTATATTCCACTTTTATTATTTTTATTAACAACTCAAGGCTCAAACATATCAACCTTGTGAGGTGAGTTGGGCTGAGAGAAAGTGATTGGCCCCAGGTGGCTTTCATGGCTAAAGTGGGGTTAAAACTTGTGGCTCCCAGTCTCCAGCCTAGTGCTTTAATCACTAGACCAAGCTGGCATTTAAAGTAGCATTCCTCCAAATTCAGACATGATGGGGCTGCAACTTCTGAAATTCCTGGCACCCTGAAAACAGCCATTTGTGGAATCTCACTGGAATGAAGTTGGCCCTAATGCACAGTTGAACCAACATGTTTTTGGTGAAAAATGTGAAATACAGCTAAAAACTGGCTGGAAAGTCTAGAGGAGGCATAGGCAACCTTGGCTCTTTTATGACTCGTGGACTTCAACTCCCAGAATTCCTGAGCCAGCATGGCTGGTTCAGGAATTCTGGAAGTTGAAGTCCACGAGTCATAAAAGAGCCAAGGTTGCCTATCCTGCTCTAGAGCTCTAATATATCTGAAGGCTATCGGATTAAGGAAGGTTGATTTGAATGTTCTCTTTCTATTAATTTACTGGGGCCCCCTACCATGTTAGTTCATTGGAATCTTTTATGTCAAAGTGGGTTAAGATGAATAAAGCCATAATAAAAGTAACTTGGAGAAAATGAATCGTGAAGTGTGCTTCATGATTTAGCCAAATAGTACTATGTAGTGCTATGATGAAACACTAATGTATATCAGTCCTGTGCTAAAGGGGGGGGGAATATCACAAACAGATTCCTCAGAAACAAAAAGAACTTCAGCGTAAATCCTACTTAGTTTGCTGAATCTACTGTAGATACTACTAAAACTCTTGTGTCTGTTGGTTTGCAACTTTCAATTGGGTGAAATGGGAAAGTACAGGGCAACAATTATTGAACCAACATAACTCAAATGGGCTACCTTACAGGATGCTGGGATCCACAACTCCACTGCACTTCCAACTCCATTATCCAGAAACCTGTAGGTTGTATGGTGCAAGAGAAGATGGGAGGGCCGTATCCTTCTTTCTTGTCCAATTGGCTGGCAGCAAGGCGTAACAGACCAGCAGGAATGAAGGCTGAAATTTGAAATATCTTAACAGTGAAGGAAGGATGAGGGAGTGACTCACATACCTGCTGGAGAGGTAGGCTGGCTGGGAGGCACCAGTAGTCAATGGCTGAGCTCTCTTTCTCCCTGAAGGGGGGGGGGTTGTGGACATGCCAGGATTGGGAGTAAGGAGTGCAATTTTCCTCAGAGTCCATAACTTCCTTTATTCCCCCTCCCCCCAGCAAAGTGGCAGACAATTCTGTAGGTCAGCCAAGGAGGAGGAAGAGTGATTTGACAGCTTCCCACAAGTAAAGTCTATGGGGAAGTCAGAAGTTGCTCCCTCTCCCACTGCTTTTTTGCCCCCCATGGTTGTTTTATTTCTCTGCTTAGTTAAGGAAATATTTCTGAAAGGGTGACCAAACATGGCATGGGCTGTTAATTAAAAAAATCTCGTTCCAAAAATATGGCCGAGAATCACAGCACCTTTTAACATGAACATTCCTATTTCATGCCTACTCAGCCTACAGTCTACAAACAGTTTATTACAAATACTCATACTTTCTATGACAGATTTTTTTCCCCACTTTCCCAGTCCCAAGTATTCGTGGGGGCTGCTCACATTATTTATATATGCAAAATCTGTCCCATTATTTGCTTAAGTGCAGCAATGTAAGTGTTTAGACTGGCAAATTACCCACCAATTGAAATATCCCACAGAAGCCCATCTTTCCTCCCTCTGAAGTAATGTAAATGAGGCCTGATTGTAAACATCTCATGCCTAAATTATACCTTAGAGAATCAACCTAATGCAATTTTCCTTGTCTGAATGATTTCAGTAAAAGCAAGATAGACAAATGAGTGTAATTGACCTGACTTCTTTCTGTCTCTAGCAATTGGAGGTTTGGGTCAGGGATTGAATGCAAATATGCATCCTTGCCTCATCCCAGCTTTACCAGAAACACAGAGAACTAATATGTAGGCAGAGCTGTCAATCTGAATTTCCTGTCTTCTTTTCAATGTCATCTTTATAGTAACTCACTCGGCATCAAGCCTTTGTTAGTTCAAAAAGCTTTCTGCTGTACAGGAATTCTGATCACCAGAAATGAGAGCCAGTGGCAGAAAAGCACCTAATTCATCACTTACGTTCAGTTTGGGCTGAAGGTAGCTTTTCCAAGCTCGTTTCAAGGAGCAGAGCTTCTCCAGATAAAGTACATGCTTTCAACTCACTTGTGTATCTAGCGGTTTCAAAGAGGAGGAAGATTTTATTTTCATTTACTTCAATGTTGTTATCTAGCCTTTCAGGGCCAAGGTCCTCTCACAGGGGTCCACATTTAAAAGCATAAAAAACATTCAAAATGCAGTTAATTGGCTTGGGGCTTACTATGGCATGTATGAGCCATGGTTTGTAAACCATGATCTATAGCTTAGAGAGTTTTGCAAATCTAGCCATGATTTATATTTCAAATAAATCATGGCTAGAGGAGCCATAGGTTGGCATAATATTAATACAAATAATTTAGAAATATAAGTCATTGATTTAAAATAATACATCAGTCAGCTTTTCAATCAAAAGCAAGGTAGACTACCCAATTCTTTGCTGCAGTCAGAAAAGAGTGTGGTGGGAATTGGCTCTTTTTCCTGTCCACCCTCAATTTTCCTGGGAACTTTTTTCCTTCTCTAGCCCTGCAATCTTGTCAAAAAGATGCCAACACCATGATTTAGCATTTTTGCTGGCTAAGTATGTCATTCATTTAACATTGGTCATTCAGAAACTCTCTTTGTTCTTTGTTGGCTTCTAACCACTAGAATGTTAAACTGCTGTTTAATTTTCCCCTTGTAGCCACTTACAGTAAAGGAAAAGTATATTATGTTTAGAAAGAGCCTTCTGGTTTAATGTCAGCCCTCAGAACCCCTAGGCAGTTGGTGTGAGACCCCACTAAAACCACCAGGGCCAGGAAGTTCCCAATGTTTAACTTTACATGTTTATTTAGATACTTATTTGGGGCATTTTCACATGGCTGTTTCATTTTTCAATATTCAAAACAGATTATGTCAATTCAACCAAGCTAAGAGAGCACCAAGGACCCCTCATTTCAACTCTGAACTACAAATATTCTCCTTTATTGGTTATGTCAATTCCCACAAATAAGCAAGCCAACAAAATCCATTGACTTAGCAACATATCAAAGAGCATAAAAGTAAAACTAAAATAGGAAAAATCTATCTAATTCAAGAATCTGTAACAAAACAGTCACCACCACAGCAAACACTGGTCGTCAATACCAGATGAAGGTATTTTTTTAAAAAAAATTTATTAAACATTTTCATATAATAACAAACCAAAGAAATTAAAGAGGAAAAAAGGGGGGACCCAGAATGATGCAAGGAAAGACAAAGTCAGAATTAAGAAACATTTAAATGACTTCCAGTCTTTTTTTCAGCTTATTACATAATTATTGTCTCTCTTTCCTCTTAAGAATTTAATTCACCCCTTCATTTAGTCCTCATTATTCTTAATCTTTAAATCCCAAAATCATCAATTCATTTTTTTCCCTTCTTTCAACAAAAAAACCCCATATAGGGCTTTTAATCTTACAAAACAATTTCTGTTGTTTGTTCTCTGTTCAAACAAGTCAGTTTCATTATTTTTGCAAATTCTGACATTTTCACAATCCAGATGAAAGTATTCCAAAGATAGGGTGCTACAGTTAGAGTGGCTTAAAAAATGCATCAACCCAAAAAATATTTGGATTTGTTATATGTAGTTGCCTATTAATTTGCATTATATACCAAACTGCAAATTTGGAAATCATGATTATTTAAACAGAATTGAAACATAGTTTTCCATGCTACTTATTATTTATATAAATAATTTGTGAAGTTGCTCATTTTCCATGATTCTGTGCAGTGTATAAAGGTTAAAGCCACAAAACAATAACAAAATGATGGGCCCAATCTATGATGGAGTTTTATCTGATGGGACTCAGAAGAAGAGCCTTTTTCTCTGCAAACAAAGAGATGCTGAGGGAATCTCCTGCTAAATTAGGTATCCTTCCTGAGACAGAGGAATATATACAGTGGTGGGATTCAGCTGGTTCACACCAGTTCAGCAGAACCAGTAAGCTAATTTTTTGTTGCCCAGGTCCAAAACAGACTTCTGGAAGCAGCATCCACACAGAGAACCGGTTGTTCACATATTTGAATCCCACCACTGGATGTATATTGGCATGTCTACAGTCTATGTGACTTACAGCTGAGAGTCTGGGGAAGGCAGGTTGAGTTCACAATTCCCTTGATGATCTCTGTCATGAGGACTCAATCTTAAATCAGATTTAGAATGACAACACTGTAAACAATTCAGCTGAAGCCTGATAAGACTATGTGGCTTTGGGTGCATGGAGTTTCAGGATCCAGGATTTTATTACCACCCCATACAGACCTGGTGTGCAACCTGGGGTTCTCTTAGATTCACAATTCTTGCTCAAAGAGTCGTGGCTAGGAGAGTTGTCAGGATAATGATTTAACAGCTAAACAGCTTATGTAAAGATACAATGTAATGTGGATGATGCAATAATAGGAATGACTCAGCAGGTGTGTGTATCCCTTTAAGAGTATAAAAGGGAAGTTTTGTGCTGGAGTCTTTCTCCTCCATTTGATTGCTGTAATTGCTGTGTATTGGAGTTTGCTGTTTCACCACATGTATGTATTTTATTTCTAGTGTATATTTGTAGATAGTGTAATATAAACCACCATTTAAATACAAACCACTGTGTACTTTATTTACTCCTGGGTTACCTCAGTGCAATAAGACTGTGCATGCTCTGACAAGAGTCTTTGCGCAGCTTCATGTTGTCTGCCAGTTGTTCTCTTTTTTGGACTAAGAGTCTGCTACTGCTGGTGCAGAATGCACCCACATGGACTGTTCTTGGGGCCCCAAAGGCAGCCCATGTTACACTGTTGTTCTATGAGCTGCACCAGTTGCCAATTTGCTTCTGGGTCTTCCTTCTGTCATGTTCTCAGCATACGCTAAATAATGATTGCCTGGATTTGCCTCTAGGCAAGCTGCCTGGAGTTGCCTCTAGGCATATAAGTTTAATAAATAAATAAATAAATTGTCCTCTATAAAGTGGGGTACATCACCTCTATAGTTATAACTGAGAAGCTTGGTCCCAGTCATTACTCACATAATTTGCCCAGGAACAAAGTTGGGGTAAAAAAGAAAACTTCACATTCTACCTAATCCAAGACCTAAGTTCAGATGATCTGCTAGGACTTTACATATAGCGATTGGTGTATTATGTGGCTGCAGCTAGTGAATGGGCAGATAGTTCCTCTAGTACTTAGTTGCAAGAAATAAGGGTCAATGGGTCTTCTACCATTCTGATTTGTCTAACCAGCTGGCTCTAATGGAACCTTGGAATTAATTTTCTTTTCTGGGCCTTGGGCAATTGCAATGGTTATGTACTCTGTCAAAACAGCCAAACTGGGTTAAATTGTTTTGTTCAATAGTTATGACTCAAGTTCACTTCCATTCTTCTCTTCCTCTCACCTCATTTTTCCAAAGATATCTACCCCTTTCTGCATATATATTATCTAATTTATCTTCCCTTCTTCCAATAGTCTGCACTCTGAATCAAAAAATGCATTAGAAGAATAATGCAATCATAATGAGCAGGGAGTTGGAATAGAAGACCTCAATGGTCCCTTCCAACTTTGTTATTCAATATTCCATTTTGAAACATGCAGCTTTTTCCATTATTTCCCCAGTTTTTATTCTTTATCCTTAGTCTAATGTTTAAGCTAAACAGAACAATTCTGAAGTAACACTATTAAAATTATCTTTCCCCTGTTTCTTTCTTTTCATTTCCCACCCACATCTGGACACTAAGACTATTCCTCCTCACCCCTTGCCTTTTGAGTATAAAAAGGAGACATGAAATCTGCTGAACTCTCCAGAATCCAAAGTATTTTTTTTAAAAAAAAAGATCAAAAATTAGGCGAGGGTAAATATACAAAGCCACTTCCCACTTTAAGCCAAAGAGGAAGCCTTGAAAATATGTGAAAGTCAAAGGCTCCCCAAATGAAAGGGAAGTGGGTGGACTGGCCCACTAGAACGGAAGGGTTAGCAGCCATCTGCATCCTTCATCTACCAAGTCCTGTATACCAATCGCCTTCTTCTGTCCATTTAACCTCCCTCAAGTCTGCTGCAAACAAGAATTATGGAATTTTAACTAACAGACCTATTTTTTCATTAGTGCACATTCTTTCTTGGAATAAGCAATATTCTGCAAATAGAGAAAGAAGGAAAATTAAAGGCATTAAAATAAGAAAAAGCAAAGCAAGATAACAATTCATTATACTTTTGCCTACTTTTTAAAAAAACTTACATATCATTTTTGCTATCTGCACTACTTCACCTTTGTCCTTTTATTCTCTTTTGAGGACCTCAGCAATGCCATTCAAAGAATGACTTTCTTGGTTTTCTCCTTCCTTCTTGTCTATGGAGATTCTCAGTCATCCAGATCATGATTGTCCCAATGAAAAACAAGAAAGTCCAGTTGCCTCTTTAAAAAGCACATTTGGGTCTCCTTCTTTTATATTTTATATTTACATTCCGCCTTTATTATTTTTACAAATAACTCAAAGCAACAAACGATCCCAACACACTTTCCTCCTCCTATTTTCCCCACAACAACAACCCCCTGAGATGGGTTGGGCTGAGAGAGAGTGATTGGCCCAAAGTCACCCAACTGACATTCATGATTAAAGTGGGGCTTGAACTCATGGTCTCTGGCTTTCTAGCTTGGTGTCTTAACTTCTAGACCAGGAGATGGCTGGCTCAGGAGTTCTGGGAGTTGAAGTCCATGAGTCATAAAAGAGCCAACGTTGCCTACCTCTGTTCTAGACCAATCTGGCTCCCTCTTTCTTCATGTATTTGGTTTACAATTGGATCCTTATTCATTCTCTCTTTATGAACAAAGCAGCACAAGATATTTGTTTCAGATTGGTCACCCACTTCCTTCTGGAATCCATATTTATTTTATCTCTATTTATTCTTTGACTCTATTTCTTGTTGTGTCACCACATACTTTAATTAATTACCTCATTTCCACTAGATTTATTATAGGTTTCTCCTGACACATTCAATTCATATCTCCGTAAGCACAATGGACATAAATATGCTCTTATGCACAACAATTTTTATTATTTCAACTGACATTCATTTATTCATCCCCACAGACTGTTCATTACTTTTTATCAGCGTTTGCACATCTCAACATTTCTTTATTATTCCCCCAATCTTTAATAGTCTACCAAGCTACACAAATTCATCTATTTCCTCTAGATCAGACATATCAAACACAAGGCCCGGGGCCCGGATGTGGCCCATGAAGCCATCCTGGAAACAGTGAGGGAACGGTCCCCGCTGCCTTGGCCCTGGCCCAGGCTGGCCGGGAGCCAATGTAAAATTTTGTGGTGGCCATCTATGCTGAAACACATTCAGTCTTAGCTCCACAAGGCCGTCCAGAAACAGCGAGGAACCAGCCCCTGCTGCGTTGGCTCCGCCCCCTGGGTGCATGCTGAGGAGGTGTCACCCTTTGTGAGGAATGAAGAAATGCACCATGCCTTGGCGCTTGCCCCGGTCCCACCCCCTTCTGCCAGAGACCCTCAGATCTGTCCCACTCCTGCCCAGGCCCCCACAGGTCCCCTTGACGTGAATGATGTAGAGCTGGCCATACCCACCCAGTAGGCCACACCCACTCCATCCACACCCACCCAGTAGGCCGCCCCCCTGCCCTCCCCCAAGGGCAACTGCAATGCTGATGTGGCTCTCAATGAAATTGAGTTTGACACCCCTGCTCTAGATTATTGTCATGTATATAGAACCTATTAAATTTATATGACTGTGATAGTTTACAAATTGCTAAAAAAAACATTAAAAACAAGTAATAATACAAGAAACACAAAACAAAGATGGCAAAGAAAACAAACCCACATGGGAAAAGGAGAAAAGAGTCCTCAAGTGTCCTTACCAAGGCCTGGGCAAAGAACCACATTTTCAAGACCCTTTGAAAAACTAATAGGGTGGGAGCCATTCAAATCTCAGAGGGAACCCCATTCCTGAAGGCAGGTGGTGAAGACAGAGAAGGCTCACCTCCAGGGTCCAGACAGTTGATATTGTTTAATTGATGGAACTCAGAGCATGCCAACTCTGACAGATTGGATTGGCAGAGATTGTGGGACACTGGTGGTCCCTCATGTAACCAAGCCATATGCCATGCAGGACTTTATAGGTAGCAACAAGTATCTTGAATCTCACCCAAAAGCAAATTGGCTATCAGTGCAGCTCATGAAACAGAGGTGTTACATGAGCATATTGAGGGATAACCAACATTGCCAAGGCTGCCTCTGAACTTGCTGAAGCTTCTGAGTAGTCTTCAAGGTCAGTCCCATGTAGAGCAACATTGCAGTAGTCAAACATCAAATGACCAGAGCATTGAACTCCCCCCTCCAATCAAGGAAAGATGGTCACTGGTGTACTAAGTTTACTCATACTATTGCGGACACCATCTTGACATTTTTGTCTGTGGACATCCCCGATTTTAAAGGGGACATTCCTGTGGACATCCCTGATCCTGGATAGCCCCTTTGTAGGTTAAATGCTCCAAACCAGAAATTACCATGCAAGCCAACATACCATTATCCACATTCTACCCTTGCAGGTATGCAACGTGTACATAAAACTTTCAGTGGCTCATCAGTTGCTAATCAGTTATTCATCCCATTTTAAAATGATATTTAAAAAACAGTAGCATTGTAATATTTGTGTATGCCAGTAATCAAGGATTAAACACCAGTAGCAAACTGGTCATTTGATCGCCCTGTCTCCATTTGTTAGGAAAAAAAAATAGGGAAGACAAACATGCAGAAGAAACTCAAGGCAAGAACTGAAACATCTACTCCATACCTGCAGCTGATGGGAACTGTAGTCCAATATCTACAAAGGCACCAGTTTACAGAAGGATTGGAGCATGTGGGATTATATTACCTAAGTGTAAGTGGATTATATCTATCTTTTCCTACATCCCTAATACATTCCACTGAACTTAACTCTATTAATTTTGAAGGATAAGTTTATTTTGTACTGTGTTTGGTTTACAGAGCTTAGAATATTTTAGTCAGATCAAAATCAGTTTCTGACAAGATGGATAAGCTCAAGAAACAGGAAACCCAGTGTAATTTCACATCCTGTTTCTCTTCCCTCCTCGCCAGTTTCAGATAAGGGAGCAGTTGGTCATAGCCCAGGCATGAGAACATAAAATGAGTTGCTTTTCCTATCCCATTTCTACTTTATTCTTTGGGGGGAGAGCAAATCCGTTTTGCAAAGGTGGAATTAGTCTGACTGTAGCCACTTCCCTAAAGAACCTTTGTTCCTTTTACGGACACATATATAGATATAATTCATAGAATTCTTATGAACAATACTGTACAGGGGTATCCACTGAAAGGACCAAAGGAAGGAGCTGGGAAAACAAGAGCTAAGAAATGATAGCAATGAGCAAATAGTTTTACAGCTCCTTAACCCCCAGAAGATATTCCTTGGATAAGATGAAAGGTGGAGGCTCCCAAGATTGAAGCTTTCTCTCTGCTGAGAAGAATGTCTTGGGAGTCTAGCCTTAGATCAGACATGTCAAACACAAGGCCCGGGGGCCGGATGCGACCCGCGAAGTGGTTTCATGTGGCCCGCGAAGCCATCTTGGAAACAGTGAGGGAACGGCCCCCGCTGCCTTGGCCCTGGCCCAGCCTGGCCGGGAGCCAATGTACAATTTTGTGATGGCCATCTATGCTGAAACACATTCAGTCTTAGCTCCACAAGGCCATCCAGAAACAGCAAGGAAGCAGCCCCTGCTGTGTTGGTCCTGCCCCCTGGGTGCATGCTGGGGAGGTGTCACCTTTTGTGAGGAATGAAGAAATGCACCATGCCTTGGTGCCTGCCCCAGTCTCACCCCCTTCTGCCAGAGATCCTCAAATCTGTCCCACTCCTGCCCAGGCCCCCACAGGTCCCCTTGACATGAATTATGTAGAGCTGGCCATGCCCACCCAGTAGGCCACACCCACTCCATCCATGCCCACCCAGTAGGCTGCACCCACCCTGGCTGCACCCACCCGCCCCCCTGAGGGCAACTGCAATGCTGATGCGGCCCTCAGTGAAATTGAGTTTGACACCCCTGCCTTAGATGGATCATTTTTCTGTATCATCAGTTGCTGTTAGCTCAGTGATGGGATGGGATGGGGATGGAACAGGATACAAAAGAAGAAGAGTATCCATGCAATTGAAGGATATACAATAGCACAATATGTAATCTCTGCTTTTGGATGTCTGAATCCCAACACCAACTTCAAATGCTGTAGATATACCATAACAGAAAAGAAGTAATCTGCTTCACTAAATCATAAACTGGAGATGGTTAAGCTAAACCCAGATATAAAATGGATGAATGTTTATGTGTTTGGAGCCAAACATACAAACAAAGGCAGTTTTAGACTTATAATTATCCCAGTCCCATGGAATGGAGAGGGGGAGAATCTGAATTTAATAGCAAAACAGAGGAAGAGAGCTGAACTATCCCACCAATGATACTGGAGCTCAGCTGAAGAGAGGGAATAAAGGGAAATAAACTGGTAGGGAGGGGAAGATTCTGTTCCACATGAGCTTTTTATCATTGAAAATGGACCTCTATCCTTTCTTCTCACTTGTACATGGCATTATTATAAGGTAATAAGAGCTGTTGTAGTTTCAGTTTGACTCACAGTGATATTTCCTTCCAAGTTATGCTTGCAAAAAGTTAGAACAGTCAGTGGGGCAGGCCCATTATTCCTAATTTTCCTAGTTATCCATCTTTGGTTGAATACTAGGTCATTAAAATTGCAGTCTGTTTAATTAAAATATTTGTATTAGCTTGACCTCTAACAATGGACTCTAAAGTGAAAGCATATTTGAGCCTCCATCTACGAGATGAAGAATGACTTTAAAAGACATCTATCCAGCCTCCTTCTCAGTTCAGGAGTCTTTACCACATCTTTGAGGGATGAACATCCAGCCTCTGAAAATCTCCAATGAAGGAAACCTCTCTATTTCATATTCCAACCCGATCCACTGGGTGACAGCTCAGTTCTTCTGTTTCCTAGCCTGAAGTATCAACTTGGACATCAAATCCCTTTCGCATATACTGATGCCAAGATAAATCTTCCCTGCCTTATATTTGTGCCTTACATTTTAATTACCCAATCGCAAAACATTTCTCTGGTTTAATTTTATCCAATTTATTTCATCCTTCTGATCAAGCTTGCCTAGTTCTTTTTTAATCTCTTTTCCTTCCCAAGTATTGGCCACCTTTCCCCGTTTTGCATACTTGCAAACTTTGTAAGTATTTGTTCAACACCCTCATTCAAAACATTGATAAAAACATTAAACATCTCAAGATCCAAAGCACTTTACTCAATACTTTCCTCTAAGTCCCCCATTCATTCAATGCTCCCCTTTAAGCTGAAGTAGAGTGATTGATGAACACACTTTGGATGCAGACATATAGTTGACTATGAACTCATCTAGCAGTAGAACATTTAGTCCATATTTTAGCACTTTTAAGAAGAATACGACAAGGCACTCTGCTGAAAATCTTCTTGTGCTCCAGTTGCTCTATGTCAACATCATTCCACTCTTCTAGTAAGCTAGTAACTCTATTGAAGAGGATTAGACTAGCTCAGCACAATCTTGTTTGTGATAAAATTTTGCTTGCTTAATGCAGAACATTGAACTACATTTTGTTCAAGTTCTTTGATTAAACTTGATGAATTTATCAAGAACCTTGAGCCTCTTTTGAAGTGTCAGCAAGCTTTCCCAGCTTTGTGTCATCTACAGATTAGATGTCTATGGAGATTCTCAGTTATACAGGTCATGGTTGTCTCAAAGGTGCTTTTTCGAGACGCAACTGGACTGGAGATAGGTGACATCTATCTCAATAGAGGGGGAGGGATGCGACATCATCTATCTCCAACACAGTCCGTTCAGCAATTCCAAGAAGGCTCCACACCCATTTGCACCACTCAAGTGACCTTGAGGTCATAGATGAACCTCCAGGTGGCCTCAAAGAATCTCTAAAAGAATGCAAATGACCAGCTGTCTACAAGGAATATAAATTCTTCCATTCCCCACCATCCAATCAGAGCTGAAGAAACTTCTTGAATGAAAGCGAAACTTCTTCAAAAACCCCCAAGAAAGCCGAATTGCCTCTTGAAAAAGCACTACAGATTAGTTGAGCATACATTCTCTTCTGTCACCTAAGTCATTGACAAAAAGTTTGAAAATCACTACGCCCAGGAACAGAATCTTGAGGTATCCCCATAAATTTTACTGTGCTGACAGAGGAACAGTAAAGATCATGCATTGGGTACAATTGTTCATCCAGATGCAAATCCATCTGGCAGCGTAACAATTTGTTGAAAATAGCTAGATGACTATTTTGACCTGTGTTTCTATTCTGCCCATCCCCATGGCACAGTTTCTAACAGGTTGCACCATTTTTTATTTTTGCAGAAAGAAAGATTGAAATAAGAAATAACTAGTTCAAGCTTATCCTTGTTGTCTTTCTCCATCTTGCCATCTTCTCCAACCAGCAGATTGTTGATTCCTTGACTATTATTTTCTGTTACTTCTAGCGTTCATTGCAGACTCTAAACTCATTTTTAGCTTTAGCCTTCCAAACACCATCCTTATACATTTGGGCTATTTTTTGATATCCTTCTTTTATTATATGCCCCTCTTTCCTTTTTAAAACTTGTCTTTTTTATTTCTCAACTTCTTAGAAAGCTCTTTAAGCAACAACACTGCCTTCATCAAATGCCTCCCATTTTGGGACCTTAGTTATCTCATTTTGTGGAATTTCCAAATATCTGCAAGATTTTCATCCATGAAA
Organism: Crotalus tigris; assembly: GCF_016545835.1. Lineage (NCBI taxonomy): Eukaryota > Metazoa > Chordata > Lepidosauria > Squamata > Viperidae > Crotalus > Crotalus tigris. Next base: position 45,940 of record NW_024096770.1, on the reverse strand, counting down.
TAATTCCTATTTTTCCTCCTTATCTTATTATGTCAGCTCTATTGAATCTAGAATCATAATCTGACTGCCCTATCTGGACTGCTGATCTGTTCTAGCTCATTTTACATTCAGAAGAATCTTGTTGCCATTCATAGTGCTGGCCCTATTTTACTTTATGGCCAGTTTTCCAGGAATAAACTTTCAACTCATAAAATTTGACACTACTAGCAGTCTACCACAATTCAGATTAACATCTGGTGCCCCAGGCACAAGATAAGTACCAAAGTACGTGCAAAGTCATAACGCAAGCATTTGACTACATCTTCAATCACGTTTCCTAATATATATATAATATGCAGAGATGTTTCATCTCGGGGAAATTTCTATAAATATTAAACAAAGGACATGCCATTTAAAACCATTGTTTTCCCTTTTGAAACTCAGAGTGATTTCATATATTATGCTTAGCCATAATAGGGTTTATTTCATTCTAGATTAGTGTGTGAGACAAGCTAGATTAGTGTGTGAGACAAGCTAACCAGTTATGACTTATTAGCAAACCTTGCTTAAGGAAACTATTCTGACACATTGCAACCAAACCACAACACACCACACAGCCAACTACTACGCAAAAACTAATCTTACCATATACAAAAGGGGTGTTGGAAATGACAGCCAGAGTTCTTCAACACCTAGGAATAGCAATAGCCCACAGCCATATTCTGCCAGGAATTATCCAGAACCAAAGACAAGATACAGAAGGATGAAAGAAACAATGTAATCTACAAAATTAACTGTAACTGTAATCATTCCAACCCAATTCTATGTGGGACAAACATCATGTCAATTAAAAACCAGGATCCACGAACACTGGTTGGCAGTCAAACACCACAATCCCAAATCCTTAATTTCCACCAACACTGACACCAAACAGCACCAGTTTGAGTGGAGCAACACAAAAATCATTGGCAACGCTACCACCCACCACGCTTGTGAGTTCATTGAAGCCTGGCACTCCAGAAGCAATTTCATCAAGAGACACATTGACCTACAACTGGCCTACAAACCCCTCAGGATCCAAATCAACCACACAGCCAACCAGAGACTAACCCTCAACCAACCCATGTAAGCCCCCCCCCCACTAGCAGTTCACCTCCCAATGACCCTGACCTGATGTAACCTTACCATCACAAAACTCACTGATGACTCACACCTGACCCATCACAAGACCCATCACAAGACCCTCACTTGACACACCCACACCTAAAGCCCTTATAAACGGAACACTGACACTGACATCCCCTAAACTCCACTGAAGATGGTACCTAGTTTGGTAAAGAAATGTTCAGAAACGACCCACAAGCTCAGAGAATGAACCTTCACCCTCATCCTCCACTGAGCTACAGATATTCGCCGCTATTGCAAACTATCTTTTGATACAATTTGAGACTCTTCTTGAAGGGTTCAGGATGCACAATATTTTAGCAGTCTCTTGCCTGTATGTGGATGTGGGGAAGGTTCTAACAGCCAGCCTGTATGAATAGAGGAAAGTGAGCAAAGAATCTACTACAATGGCGCCTTTACATTGAATTGCTCTCCCAAGAAATCTGGCCTGCCAGGCAGAGCCCCAAATGCAGTCAACTGTCCAATTGGAATATGCAGCAAAAGAAACTCCTGGGACATTATTTTACCAAGAGTATAACTTTACTGATAGATCCATACAGACACAGAAGGAGCAAAGGTAGCTCTGAGGTTTTTGTGTGAAAAACAGCATAGTTAGTTTCCCCTTTTCCCCATTTGGGCCACCCATCATTCATTGTCCATCACTCCGACACATTCTTTTTATTTGGGAAAACAGTTTGCGCCTTTGGAAGGTTCCCATCACACGGCCTTGAAGTATCAGGATCTTCTCAGGCTACAAATGGCTCACATGAATTCTTCAGCTCCCAATTCATTCCAAGCATTCTCCTCCTGCCTCCCTTCATTTCTGTTGTCAAGTTGCCAGTAGAGGTTGCATTACAAGTCAGCCTTTACAAATGCTTGATTTCAAAAAGCTCCATTTCTGTTGTGTCCTGAGCCTGCAAGAGCTGAAAGCAGGCTCAGAATTGTTGCAAATGGTCCCGGGCAATCCAAAAGCTGCCCGGGACCAGACAGAGTGGCGCCAGCCTTGTGCGCGTGCGCAAGATGCGAAAATGGTCAATTCCTATTGGTTCACACTGTCTGGGTTTCAGGCACTATAAAAGGCCTGCGTGCCTTTTGCTGTTTGCTTGGTTTAGAAGAAAGTAATAAAGAGCTTGTTGTTTTTCACCATGTGTCTTCGCCAATTGCCAACGAGCCAAAAATACCACAATTTCCATGGGTCCTTGGTGCTCTCTGAGCTTGGTTGCTTTCTTGAAGATGTTTCATAACTCATCAATGCTTGATGATGTTACTTAGTTAGGTAATGAAATGTCTGCAAATAAACAACCAATCTCAGAGAGCACCAAGGATTCAACCCTGAGCGATATATATTTTCTTCAATTAGCTCCGTTACAAATCATTTAAAAGGTGGCAGCTGAGTGTGGAATTTATTTATTTGATTTCTACAGCTGCCCACTTCAACAAGTGAGTGACGCATTGAATCTTTGTTGATCAATGACCCAGCCAGTTACCTGGAATTTGCTCCTTTATTTTTGTTTTGCTTCCCAGCCTTATCAATGCCAACTCATGTTGCAGTTTAAATGAGATGCTGTTTACTGTTAGTTATTCTTGCCTTTTATGCTGTCATCTGCCCAGAGGGTTCAAGGGAACCATGTTTGGCAGAGGGTAAAAGTTTTAAAATACAGGAATAAATAAACATTTCATGTGGAAATTTGTATTTGAGTAGTGGTTAAAACTATGCATTAGAAAGCCATTAAGGTCTCTGTGGACAGGTTTTTAAATGCCAGATAATTTTTACTTGGTTGTATTTCAAAGCTGGGCAGGACAAGGCCAAAAAAGCTTTGACTGCTAACAATTGGTGGGGCAGGAAATGAACCAGCTGCCATAAGTGTGTCTCTCAACAATTCTTCCATCTTTGAAGCTTGTGGTGAGATAGGGCTTTGCCTGAGTGTTTTTAAGAAAGATTTTTGACTAATGAATCTAAATCTTTGCCAAGGTGCCTATGAAACCTGGGATGGTATACATCTTTTTTGGAACCAGGTTGTATTATTAAGTTTGAAAGGAGAAGATAATAGCATTGCAGTAAAGTTTTTAATCCTCTAAATTTCATGGGCAAATTAAGAAGAGATTTATATTTTGGCAGGATTGTTACTTCCTAAGGTGATGGTTTTCACTGAGCCAACCTTTTAATTTTTTTTTTTTAACTGTTTGACTTGGAATTGCCCAACTCCAATTGACTCTGGGCAGTTTGCAGAATAAACACAAATATTATACAATTCCCCTTACCCCCCCCCCCAAAAAAGAACAAGATGATGAATCCAGTCAACAGTAACTTATATGCATGCTGGAAGTGACTCCAATCAGCTTAGCCTAAAGCCTAGAAGAGCCAGGTCTTTAAGGCCCTCCAGAATACCGTTAGGGTGGAAGCCACTGGAATCTCAGGAAGAACTTCATTCCAGCAAACAGGTGCCACATTAACGACGGCACTGGACAGACGGCACTGCTTGATCAGTGCCACTTCATTGGCAAGTTGATATCATGGGAGATAGGCAGTTCTACAGGTAACCAGGCTCTATGCATGTAGGGCTTTATAAGTCACAACCAACACCTTGAATTGCATCCAGAGCATACTGGGTGCAATTGATGTAGCTTTTAAAGCAGGGGTGTCATGTACTACATAGTTTGCTATTGCTTGATTCTAGGAAGTTTTTCCAACTTTCCAGTTTAGCTGATAAACCTAGAATTCTCAAGCAGTCTGCCACCTTAATACTAAATATAACAAGCCCTGCTTAGCTTTCAAAGTCAGCCAGGTGTGTCACTTCCTAAGAGTTTAACCATCTTAGGGTCTAACCAATACGAGGATATCAAATCTATAAGAAAGGCCCACTTAAGAAACAGTGACTTTCCTGAGCTTGTGTGGATACAATTGAGAAAGTTTTTCTTGGATGGATTCCAGACCACAGAATAGTCTACTCTGGAAGCTCCATTCAGTTCCATTTTGTTCTGTTTCTATGGAAGGAGTCAAGAAGAAACTAACATTCGCTTTTTGTTAGCTGATAGCTGATTTTAGCAGTTTCTCTGACCAGATTTTAATTGTTTAAAATTGTCTGAAATTGCTTATCCTGTTGTATGTGAACTGCTCTTTAGGCAGAAAGACTAGATGACATCATCATCACCATTATTATTATTATTATTATTATTATTATTATTATTATTATTATTATTATTGATCATTGCACAGTCAGCCAGATGTTCAGACTGGATTTGGCATTTTTGTCTACCTATCGAGTCCTGGGATAGGCAGACGTGGATGTTTGATGATATTACAGATATTGTCACAGGATGGAAGCAGTTCCTAGTAATGCTGCTTTTTGCAATTGACTAATGGCGAATTTGTCAATGCCAATGGTGTTCAAGTGGTGCTCCAGTTGTTTTGGGATTGCACCCAAGGAGCCTATTACTATTGGTACTACCCTTGCTTGCTTTTGCCACAGTCTTTCTATTTCTATTTGTAGGTCTTTGTATTTTGTTATCTTCTCCAGTTCTTTCTCGTCTATTCTGCTGTCTCCAGGCACTGCCACGTCCACTATCCAAACTTTTTTGTCTTTGTTATCGACAATTGTTAAGTCCGGGGTGTTATGTTGCAGGTGCATGTCTGTTTGAATTCTGAAGTCCCAGAGCAGTTTAACTTTATCATTTTCTATGACTTTCTCTATTTTATGATCCCACCAGTTCTTGCTTATAGGCAAATGATATTTCTTGCAGATATCATTATCATTATCATTATTGTGATGATGCTTGGTTACATAGACAGCTACCTATTGAGTCTTTCCCAAGGATTTGGGATAGGCAGATGTTGATGTCTGATGGTGTGAAAGATATCGTGGCAGGATATAAACGATTCCAAGTAAAGAGGGCTTTGGCAATTGACTGATGGTGACTTTGTCAAAGCTGATAGTGTTATTTTGTCAATGCCGATGGTGCTAATAACAGATCATTGTTTCTTTGTTTTCAGTCTTTGCATATTTGCATGGGTAAACATCTTTTCTTCCAATATTGTTATCCCACATTATAGAGCTTATATTAGTAATCTTATACCTAAAGAGGAGAGTGAAGAGGATACTATTGCTAGTATCAGCTGTTTGGTTCTGCAAACTTTTGCTGGTTTTTTGATCCAACATTGATGTTTCAAAACTTTGACAGAAATGCTGAATCTTCCCTTAAGCAAGGCTCTCATTACAGGAGTTCCAGGGTGCCTGCAGAATCAAGAATAATCAATTTTTTTTCCAAAAGGTTGAAGGGGTACTACTGACCACACCAGACATCTCATTTTCTCAGGCAATCAGACCTGCTAATCAGAGCTAAGAGTGGCTGATTTTCTTTCTTGATTTAAAGACTCAAAAATGTATAATGCTGTCTCAAACTGTGCTTTATTTTTTTTTTTTAACCCTAACCATGTTGGTAGCCTATTCTGATGCATTTTTTCTCTCTTTTTGAATAGCCCTGCTTTCACCATGACCCATTTTCATGCGAGATTTCAGCCTTAAAGAGACAGGGATCCTGTTCTTCTCAGAGTTCAACCATCAGTCAGATTACTTGGCAACATGTCAGGGTCTGGGGCTGATAACATCCAGTTCTTCTAGAATTAGGATATGACTCAGAGCAAAGGGATTTCCTATGAGAATAAGATCTATGGAACAACCAAATTTCATTTGCTTAGGCAGATGCTTTTGATGTTAAAAAAGTAACAGAATTCAGTTTGGTTAACAATAAAGTCCGAGCAGCTACTTTAAGGCACTAGGAGGTCAAATCTTTTTGAATGGAGTTTGTCTCCTAGCGATGTCACAGGCCAATCAGTTAGTTTTCTTGGCAACAGTATGAAAATTGTTGGCCATTTTCTTTCTCTGTTTTTAACTTCCTAGTTTAGTCTACCATACTGACATTCCCTGGAGGAATCTCATCCAAGGACTATTCAGGACCAATCTAGTTCCATTTCCCAGCCCAGACTTCTGATATGCCAGTTTGGTCTGGTGGTTAAGGCCCCAGGCTAGAAACCAGGTGATTGTGAGTTCTAGTCCTGCCTTAGCTTTGAAAGACAGGTGGGTGACTTTGGGCCAGTCATTCTCTCTCAGCCCAATCCACCTCACAGGGTGGTTATTGTATTGTATGGAAAATAGGAGGCAAAAGGTGTATCATATATGCTCACCCCCTTGAGTTACTTAGTAATAAAAATGGGACTAACATATACATACATACATACATACATACATACATACATACATACTAATAAAGCAATATCAGTGGCTATTATTAAGGTGACCAACTTTTTTACAACAAAAAGGAGGACACAAATAAATTAAAGAAAAAAATATCGTAAATAAAAGAAACATTGTATTTATTGCAACAATACAGAATACACTATAATATGATAAATGCATAATAAAAACCATTTGTAACAATAACATTTTATATTGTAATTATGCTTACATGCCTATTAATTATTTAAATGAGTACTTTTCCATTGAATGAATATTTTTTGTCAATGTATCATCTTCTAACAATATGTTGGAAATATCTGAACAAGAAATATCCTTCACATTGAATTTTACAGCAAGTGCTGCAGCTAGAGTATCAACATTCAATCTCAATTTCTCACTTGTCCAAAAATCTACACGGCTGGATTGCGCAGGGGTGAGCGGTGGAGGCAGGTGTTGTGAGCCAGGTGCTCCAGGACGGCCATGTAGGTGCGCAGGGTGAGGTGGTGGCAGCGCAGGTCAGCACTGCGTAGACCACCAGCTGGTGCAGCCCATAGAAGGTCAACTGCCCACCACACCCCCACCCATAGCCACCCACCAGCACCGCTGCCCTGCCATGGAGAGCCGGCCCCACGGCTCGCAAAGCACCAGCCGAGCCAACTCTGGCCCTGCAGCCGCCCCCCAGCACCACCGCCCACCCTCTGCATCCCCGTAGAGCCGGCCCCACGGCTCGCAAAGGCAAAGCACCAGCTGCCCAAGCTCTGGCCCTGCAGCTGCCCCCCAGCCACCCCCCAGTACCACTGCCCACCCTGCGCATCCCCGTAGAGCCGGCCCTGCAGCTCGCAAAGCACCAGCCATGTTGGCTCCAGCCCTGTAGCCACCCCCCCAACCGCCCCCCAGCACCACCGCCTACCCTGTGCATCCCTGTGTAGAACTGAACAGGGAAGATCAAAACAAACTTACCGCTCCAGTCTCCTCCAGCTATCTACAGAACTAAGTAGGAGATGGTGTAGCAGTGAGGGGTGCAAAGTTCCTGCAACTTGCACGTGCAAAGTTTGCCACCTGGGTGTTTTGGCGCACTCAGCAGCAATTCCTATTGGCTTTCGAAAGCCAATGGGGGAGTAGCACAGCTCAGGCAAAAGTTGAAAAAAAACATCAAAAAAAGGTCCCGGAACGCCTTCTGGGCGTTCTATGAGGAAAATAAAGCCCTGCACATAAGTCTTCAAATATAGAAAAAGAGGACATTTAGGAGGATACTTTTCAAGAGAGGACAGAACTCCCAAAAGGAGGACTGTCCTCCCAAAAGGAGGACGGTATATGGAAAAGGAGGACATTTAGGAGGACACTTTTTGAGGGAGGACTGAACTCAAAAAAGGAGGACTGTCCTCCCAAAAGGAGGATGGTTGGTCACCTTACTATTATCTTAAATAACAATCCACCTTTTAAATGGTGTAAAAGAGGTTCTTAATAAGAATGTGCAAAATGTGAGGGTGCCAGGTAGCAACTGCCTGCTTTTTCATAAACCCTTTCCTGGGTTTCCATGGCTTCCCTCTGTAGCAGCAGCAGTAGCAGCAGCAGCAGCAGCAGCAACACACTCCCCACCCCACATCTCCAACAAATAAATAATTAATTATAGGGTACATTTTTTAAAGAGTTGCAGACAGGTGCTATATATGCTTTGGATCAGAAGCACTTTTATACTTCCCAATTCAAAGTGCCACACTTTGGGATTGAGTTGTACCCAAATGTATTAAGTTGGTCTGTAATTCATTGTCAGAATATCAAGGAGGCAATCCTTAGGTCAGGGGTGTTAAACTGCCAGCCCACGGGCCGGATGCGTCATGCCAAAACCGCGCCCACCCCATTGCCGGCAATGGAAAAAATGTTGCGATACGTCATGACACGTCATGTGACGTTGCGAGTTTGACACTCCTGCCTTAGGTGGTTGAACGGTTAGATTAATAAAGTAATGTCAGTTGGTTAAATAACCAGCGTCAGTTTTAAATGAAGATGAAAGTAAGGAGATAGATTTATTTTTGAGGTGGCCTTGGTTCTCAAAGCAAGGAATGAGACAGAAAAGCTTAACAAAGGATTCTAAAGATGGAGGTGGTTATTACAAGTTACCTTTTGTTCACTTTTTCAAGAAGGTGGCTGATTTATCCGATAAGAATGTGTTTTTCAAGGGGTGGACATAGGGGAAAGGGAGATATGGAAGAAAGTATTTGCTGGAACGCTAGGCGGCATGTGAGTCATAATTCCTGAATGACAAACACAAATCCCGTGTGCAAAAAGGTAATGTTGTATGACTTATCCACAAGAATAGACTAGAGTGAATGGTAGAAAAAACACAGAGAAAAATGGCATTGCAAAATAAATAATTTCCAAATGTGGAAATGATATTCATGTAAAATGCAGGAAGCAGTTTAACCAGAAAAGAGAAGCTTCTAGCACAGGGGTGTCAAACTGCCAGCCCGCAGGCCAGATGCATCATGGCAAAACCTCGCCCACCCCATTGCTGGCAATGGAAAAAAAAGTTGTGATACGTCGCGACGCATCGCGTGATGTTGCGAGCTGGACACCCCTGTTCTAGCAAAACTGATCTTTTATTTAAATATTTCTAGGCTGACTTTAAGAATGAAGACTTTTTAAAGTAGCTTACATATAATAAAAGAAATGCAATATTAATAGCAGTGACATTTAAAAGTAACACACAAGTTGAAAAACTTTCCAAAATATTAAAAAAAAAAAAAAGTTTGGGAGCAGAGCAATCAGACCTGTTTAGAGAGGGCTTGGATAAATGAATGGATCTGAGGGCTTTCTTAAAAGCTGGCTGGCAGTGATAGGGGTTTGATGAACCCCAGATGGCAAGAAATTCCATATATGTGAGGCCAATACAGAATAAGCAATCTCTCTTAATATGACCAGCCTGATAACTCTCAAAGAATGGAAGAGGAAGGGCTCTCTGTTTCTGATTATAAAATATGCTAGACGAAGGGGATCTTCTAAGTAATTTGGGCACTAATTTATTTAATGTAGGATTCAGCAGCATGGTGCTCATGGATGCTATGGCATTGTGCAGTACTAGATGGCAGTCAAAAATTATAACATGTCTAATGCAAACTCTTGCAAAAGTTCAGCATCATCATATGAAAACTCATGGAACTGATTATTTGGCAGGTATTCACACCATCATTTAAAACTGTAGAATGGTGCTGACCATCTAAAAAGACCCTTTCTTCTGGCTTAAGGCCTAAAGATAAGAATATGCTTAAGTCTCCTCTGAGTTGTGTTCAGTTCATACAGGCACATCATTACAGTTTTCTTGGCAGTAATACAAATACATTTTTTTTTTTTTGCTAGTGCCTTTTGGTAAGGTGCAGGTATCTGTATCGTCTATGGCAGGGGTAGGCAAACTTGGCCCTTTTATGACTTGTGGACTTCAACTCCCAGAATTCCTGAGCCAGCCACGGGAGCCAATTCTGGGAGTTGAAGTCCACGAGTCATAAAAGAGCCAAGGTTGCCTACCCCTGGTCTATGGCTACAGCTATAGATAACTCGAGTATAGTCTACAGTCCCAGGGTTCTCTGCTAGTCTTCAATCCAACTGCTAATCATGGGTGATCCTATTTAATATTCCAAACTCAGCCAATGAAGGAGCATGTGAACACTCTGATTTGGGTTGGGAAATGTGCTGGTAGAGGCCATCTATTTTAACCTCCAACTCTTGAATGGCCATATTGTTCACCAGCTGGTGAAAGCTACTAGATTATGTTCAAAGCCCCCCCCCCCAATACAATAGATTATCTAGATGCCAATGCACAAATAACTGAAGCAAGACAAACAGATTGACAAACTGTTTGGCTTCTGAAGATATCAGAACTGCACTTTTCCCAGGAAGATCCTCAGATGTGAACTTCTCTTTCGGGGATATAATTGTTACACCAGTTATAAACCCTCATCAAGAATGCATGATTAATTTACCCTCAATAGCTCATTCTGGATTAAATCTCATTTCTAAATCTTTTTTCATCCCAATGTTGCCTTCAATTTTCACTTTCCAAAACTTGCTTGGAATGAATAGATGGAATGTGATGTAGAACTGAGTATTATCCATGTACTGACTTTGACGCTTCAGTCAAATTTCCTTGTGAGATGTTGGTGGAACTTCAGAACCACAAGAATAGCATATAATATACAGTTTGTGAGTTTCTTTATTCAGGCATTGGACTAAAGGTAGTTTACAATACGATAAAGAAAATTATACAGGTAGACCTTGTTTAATGATTGGTGACTGTTCAAAGTTATGATGGACTGCCCCCACCCCCAAAAAGGTACTTACAACCCATATTTGTAGTTCTGGTAGCCGGATCCCTCTGCAGTCACACGATCACATTTTGGACTCTTAGCAACAGGTCCACATTTATGGCTATTTATAGCATCCCACAGTCATGTGACTGCAATTTACAACCACCATTTACTTCCAGTTTCCGGCAAAAATGGCCATTGAGGATAGTAAGTTCTCTTAATGATCACAGCTTTTGCTTAACAACTCTCCCGTTCACTTTATGGTTGCCATGTTTGCCTAGTAACAGCCACAGAAAAGGTTGCAAAATTGAATACAGTCACACGATGGCTCACTTAATGACCGGAATGACTTATGACCGTTCCTCCAGGCTCAATATTAAAATGTTAAAACTGTCCATGCCATCTTCCTTCTTAGGCATGCAGCTCCTGTGTGACTGTTCGCCTCTTCCTCTGGACTTGATTGTTAACCTTGTTTCCATAATTATTTATAACTTCTGCAAGCCTCTCAATGCTTTAGTAAATGCTGGGAACGTTCCATAAGACCAGTTTGGTTTTCTAGGCAAAACGCATTGCTGCTCTTCAGAAGCCCCATCAATTCATCTCATTTTCTCTGCCTTTTCAGAAGAAGAAAGTTCAGATGCTCCACTTTTCTTACCTTGACCTGTCCCCTTGTTATTTTGGCTTTCATCCTTTCACACACAGTCTAGATCTTTCATTCTTGTATGAATAGTGTATATCAGTTTTTCTGAGTCTCTGATCCTTCTGTATCCTGCACTGACCCACAATTTATCCCGCACTGATCCACAATTTATCATTGCTATAACATACTACATCTTGCATAAAGAAGTCTTCATTTTTGCATAAATGTGTAAATATTTGTAAGGCATTCTACATTTTTTTGGGATCTGGCCCTTGATCAACTGTTATACCCCTTCTGCTCTACAATTATAGCATTTTAAAAAATTATGGACACATACATGCTGTAATTATTACAATTTCCATATTCTGATCACACTGCAATTGCCACAGACCCACAAGATTGGATCCAGATTTTGGGCAAAGCCACACTTTCTGCTTGGCCCATTGCCGGCAGGGACTATTCACCACTTCCTGAGTGGAGAATTGGATGGTGTCACCTTCCTTCCACTCTCGATCCATTGTAATGCTCCCAGCACCTGTGTTTTCCTGTTTTGATTCAAAATTGTAGATTTCTAACCTGATCTGTCTTTAAGCCCTTCAAAGCAGATGCTTTCCAGCACTTCGTTTTGTTCTAGTAACAGCCCAAGCTCTGATTGGCTGCAGTCACTGCCTCCACTTGCCAACACTTAGTTGCTACCCTGGGCAACCCTTTCATCCTGAGCTGCCAGGCTGTCTACTTCTTGGCTGGGCAGCACTTTGTGTTTTTATTACTTTTCTGGTTACTTCAACAATATCCTCAATGACCTTTCCTTAACCCTAGAAGCTCATGTTCCACTTACCTTTATATCTCATGGTGCACACCTTTTCTATTCCTGTCCAGGTTAGGTGACACATAGTCTCTTTGCTTTTCCATACCATACCCACAGTGCTGCAAAACTTCCATTATTCATTCGTTCATCCATTATCTATCTATCTATCTATCTATCTATCTATCTATCTATCTATCTATCTATCATCTATCACCTATATCATCTATCATTATCTGTCAAATTTATTTGCCATCCATCTCACAATTCAAGGCAAGTTGAATCATTATAGGTGATTTTCATTTAATGACCATTCATTCAGCAATTGTTCAAACTTACAATGGCACTGAATGAGTGGTAGTTACAATTGCACCTCATATATATAGCCATCGAGTGCCCCTGCTTGACACCTGAATTGCAATTACAAACTTACAGTGTCCCATGGTCATATCATCATGACTTGTGACTTTCCCTACTGTTTTCCTACAAGCAAAATTTATGGGGAAGACAGCAGGAAGTTGAAACTCATGGTCCTATGAGGTTTTTGTTTAGTGACTCTAACAATGGCAACCAGCACTGCTGGAACGGCCATTGCTAAGTAGCATTTTCACATGATGTCACAATTAACAGCCACATAGCTTAATGATGAAAATTCTGGTTCCAGTTACCATGGTTGACCATCTGTACTTTTATTCTTTTAAAATTTTAAAGTTAAATTAAAGAGATATTGTTGTTTTGTTTCTGTGAAGCTGAACTATCAGATCTTTCTTGCTATAAGGTTTCTGTGGAGGAACAAAGGAATGTAGGAATGAAAAAACAGTTTATTTCTTGTAATTTTGATTATTGCAGACCATTGATCAGAAAGAAAAAAAAGATGAAACAACAATCCCAAAAAGGAAAAAGTTAGTGCTGATAGACTGATCCACAAAGCAGCAATCAGGAGGGGCCAGAATCAGGGGAATGACCAATTCTTATGGGGGCTTAGTGGGTCTGGGCGCCAGCCCAACCTCATTGCCAGCTGCCTGAAATCTGGACTAGAATTTGTAAAGTTGGCTTAAAAAATAGCTAGGAGCATTCTAGGAGTTAATTTTAGTTAATTTTAACTTAGATCCATTGAAAACTAAAGGATTTAAGTAAATACAACAGATATCAGCTTTATTAAGTTAAGTATGCACATATTTAAGTCACTGTTTTGGACTACTTTGGAATTAATTTTCGACCTGATTAATCTCATGATATTGCCAATTTTGGAAGCGCAATTCTGACACCACACCAAAACAAAACTGAAATTTTCTTTGGCCTGGAAACCTTATGGGCGAGTTGTTTTCCCATGGGTGAAAACTGTTGTCTCACCCTGCTTCACAGCTTAGTTCAGCCATTCAGGACCCTCAGAATTGCTGACAGGCTGTAAGTTCACCTTCATAATTCATAACAGCCTTTAAATACAGTGCACAAAGGGTGACAAGGCAGCTGGGAAGACTTGGGGTGAATCAAATGCTTTTGTTTAATTGTTTGAATAATAAATTTTTGCTTGCACTGTTCCTCCTCATAGCAATCTCTCAACCTTGCATTTGTATGTTTGCATATCACCAACCATACAAGTAAATTTACAGAAAAACTTGGAGAGTACTAGTTAATTTTATTTACGTTTTGCTAAGAGTGGAAGGAAGGGTACTGTAAGTAATTGCAGCTGTGGAGGGGACAATATTTTTTGGATGATGGTTTTTCAATCTCCTATTGGTTAGGGAGTGCTGATAGATTCACAACGTCCAATTGTAAATCAGTTGTGAGGAACTATGGGGTAGAAATATTGATAGTATGGAGATATACTTAAACTCAGTTTATAATTTTGCTATTTCTATCCAAGATCTTTTCTAGGCAGGCAAAGAAAGAACTGCAAAACTATAACATGCTACATGTTTGTGGATATGAAAAAGCAAATTATTCCCAATTAAGTATAATAAGTATGCCCATCTTCACATTTCTGCTCCAGGTCAAGCAGGAAAGCCAGTCTATGTTCTGAACTGGTGCTTAGAGGCTGTGAGGAATTGAACAAAAAGAATGAAAAAGAATGAAACCTCTGAAACCATTGGTTTTTTATCTATTTCCCTTCATAAGGTACATTTCCCTTGAAAGGATTGGCATGCAAGCTGATGGTTCTTCTAGATTCATGATTCCTGTTAGAATAGCAGGAAGAAACCATAGCTAGGAGACCCTTTGGCCAACTGGTTGCCATTTGTGGTCTTTCTTAGATTAGAGGTCCCTGAAAGCCTTGGCTCATGTCCTTGTCATTGCCACTTATACTACTGCAATCTGATTTACCAAGGGCTGCCCTTGTAGATGATCTAGAAGCTTTAGCTGATGCAAAATATGGCTGCCAGTTGCTGACCAACATCAGACAGTTTTTGGAGAATACCAGCCACTGTTGGAGAGCTGCAGTGACTGCTTTTGGACCCAACTGAAGGTGCTGGTTATTAACTGCAAAACCCTGCTTTCCCAACTTTGGGACCATCTTCTCCAAAAAGAATCAGCCTACTCTCCATGGCGTATTTGGAAGGCTTGTTCCATATATCCATAGGCAGAAAGGCTGAATGATGATATCATTGGTAATAAAGAAATAAATAATATTTTTTATCCTCTGGATAGGGATGAAAGGTAAGAAATGTAATGAACACTGTAAGACTGTTTACATCGTACCTGTTCACATAGTATTGAAGTGTTAATCTGCAGTGCAATAAACTTTACCTAAAAGTAAGCATTGTTTAACTTAGTTGAGTTTATTACTTAGGACTGAATTTATATATAGGACAATTGTCATGTTTTTCTGGTGCATGAATGAAATGAATTAACTTTTTCTTGAGACCCAACTCTGTTTTGATCTTTGAATCTTTGTAAATCTTACTCCATTATTGTATTCACATTTCACACTGGCAAGGAAAGCAGAAAGATAATGTAATTATGAATTTCCAGCATTAATTTCCTCCTTGCCTTGTGCTAATTTAATCAGACATAGTATTCAGTATTATTTCTGCTTAAAGAAACAAAGATGAAATAAAGCTGTATTTATGACGTACTCCACTTCTCCTGGCATTTAAAGTATAAACAAAAACAAACTATGATGCATTTTGATTTAGGATACTTATAAATCTGGAGGAAGGAAAGATATTGGTGTAATAATAGACAATGACTCAAAGCCAAGGGAAAGATTGGCTTACATCAGATAGAAACTAACTGGTGTATTTCTCTGATATCTAATTCCAGCTGGAAAAAGGCAGAAGGACAGGAGGAAGGACATAAAGCTTCATTCAGGAGAGCAAGAAGCAGTTTTGAGATAAGCACCATTTATCTAGAGAGACTGGTTTGATACAATTGCCTGATAAAGAACATTTTTGCCCACAAGCAGTCTTAATGGAGCCAGGAGACAAGGCATGTTGTAACAGATTGTAAATCAAGGTTAAAAAAAAAAGATAAACCATTCACCTTTTATTTTGGGAACATAATCTTATAACTCTCAAATAAGGATAATCATGTCCATTGGAACCTGGAAACAAGGTGTATTTAATTTTTGTAGAGCTCACTTCTGAGTAGGAAATCAAAACCCTAACCTACCCAGAAATGCTCTCTGAGCTATATGCAATTTATTGTCGAGTAAAATAGAGGAACACTATTGGTGTGAGAAACCTCTTTGGCCCAGCACGTATGATTTCATTTTCTTGCCTTTCCTTTTCCTATAATAGAGCATAACAAGTCACTTGTTTTGACTGCATTCCATTATTACCTTAAGAGGTCAAAGATCTTATTTGGAGCTGTATTCTCCATCCCATCTGGGTGAAGTAATGTGAAACATATTGTGTCTAACTTCAGCTTTTTAAACTGCTAAATATCTGGAGTGCTTTTCCTCTCTTGTATTGAATTGTACTGATTCGAGGCTTTTTAAAAATGTACTAAAATATTGCCTGTAGAGGACAGGAAACCACAGAACATGACAAAACAGACTGGTCGGGATCACCAAAGGAATGAGACAAGGTTGTAGATGCTCCCTTTATTTATTTTACCTGTATGCTAAATATATAGGTAAGCGGAAGAAAAAACATCAATAACTCGCTGATGACACTACTCTGATAGTTGAGAATGCAAATGAACTGTCTGCTAGTAATGAAAGTCAAGAAGCACAGTGAAAGAAATATGACTATGATCAAGTATAAAGAAGACCAAACTAATGACAATAGGTCATTAGCCTTAGAACTGACAATGAAAGTATTGAAATGATGGATAATTGCCGCCTTTTAAGATCAACCATCACTAGTAAAGGACAAGCAATCAAGAAATACGCCACAGGAAAAGATATGCCATCTGAAGATATGCCTTTGTATCTATAACTTACAAAGATCAGGATCATGCAAACCATGGTATTCATGGATTGAAAATTGAGGCTTTTGAACTTTGGCATGGAAAAGGTTCCTGAGAAAAGATTCCTGAGACTGCCAAGGAAACAAACAAACGGATTATAGAGCAAATCAGTTCAGAGTTCTCACTCAAGGAACATATGGCAAGTTTCAAATTATTGCATTTTGGACACATTATGAAATATTATTAATCTACAATGCTATAATGCACCCATAGTTAGACAGCCAAAGGAGCTTTCAGGGAATGTTGACCTTTGCCATCTTTATTAGAATCGTATTACTTCTGACTGGTCTTGGCTACCTAGTGACATCTAGGTAGTAGTTTTAAGTGGCAGTAAATGTCTTTCAGAGAAGAGCTGGCACCATTTGCCTTGAAAGAGGCAGTTTTTACCCTTTCCTCAAGAGGCCATTGCTGGATTTGGTTTTATTGGACAACTTTTGTTCAGTCTCTTGTTGAGAAGATGGCAGGCTTCAGTTCCAAACTTCATTCCTGGAGGAAGCAGATTATCTATTGCAGTTGTTTCTCAGGTCCAGGTACAGCACTGAGATAGCTGTTATCACACTTGCTGATGACAGCTAGTGAGCAGAATGGAAGTATTGCATCCATCCTATCCCTCCTTGATCTCTTAGTGATCTTTAATGCTATCAATTATGGTATTCTTCTTGACTGGTTGGGAGTGAAAGACTCTGTTCTTCAGTGGTTCTATTCTTTCTTCTAAGACTGGTTCTATTTGGTTTTGGTAGGAGGAAGAGATCCAGTCCTGGGTTCCTGCTTTATCGAATGTTCCAGGGCTTGAATCTCTTCCTGCCGCCATTTAACATGAACATGAAACCACTAAGTGAAGTCATTCATTGACACATATTTAAGTATCATCAGAATGCAGATAATTATCAGTTGTATATCTTGCACAGGCTGGCCAAATGCTGCTGAGGTGCTTTCCCAATGCTTGGAGGCTGGATGGAGAAGAACCAACTCAGTTTATTCATGACAAGACAGAGTGGCTATGGGCTTTACACACACAAACACATAGAACCAGTGAACCCTGAATGTGATTGTACTCCTGCACTCAGAATTGGTTTACAATCTGGGCGTTCTCTTGAACATCTGCCTTCTACTTGAGAAGATGGAGGCAACTAAGGCCAGAACAGCTTTTGCAGAAATACATCCTGTGCCTCAGTTATATCCATTCCTGGTTTGGGAGGCACTTTTCATGGGCATTCATGCCTTGGTCACCTCTTGAATGGACTATTGCAATGTGCAGTACATGAGGCTACCTTGAAAGAACATTTAGAAGCTTCAACTAGTCTAGAACTCAGCAGCACATGCAGTTTTAGATGCATCACAATTTGTCTGTGTGACACCACTCTTACCTGAGCTACCTGGGTCCCAATAGACTTCTGAGTATAATTCAAGGTCCTGTCTGTCACCTTTAAATCCCTACAAGACCAGGTTTCCTACAGGATTACCTCTCCATAGTCATTTGTGCCCACTCACCAGATATGGAAGAGTGGTTTGCACCTACTCTCTTGGCCTTTCGCTAGGCTGTTAAAACCTGGTTCCTTCCCCAGGCATTGGTTGGGAACTCCAGCATGGGTGCATGTCGCTAAAGATTTGTGTTTTTATTGAACCATGTTGTAATTCTAGTTGGCTTTTGCCTTAATGTTATTCTACATTTTGTTCATTTGCTTTCTTTAATATAAATTGGATGGATGGATGGATGGAAAGGTAATGCCCAATTTTTATTTTTTATTAAATAAATACATATTTGTAAAAGCTCTTGTGTTTTCAAGTCAGATTATATAAAATATGCTTACCACATGCGTTTTCTTTAGAAAAGGATGTTTGGTCTGATTTTTCCAGGATTTCCAGATGTTTTTACATTTTTTCCCCCCCAAAAAAGTAAACTGGGAGCAGCACCTACAACAAGCAAAAACAATGCCAACAATCAGCGGAAACTAACAAGAAGGGGGACTCTTGGCTTTGAATTGCAGGAGATCCAGGTGGGGAGAACATTCTCGATATCCTGGTCCCATCTTTCAAGTCCTGTCTGGGTAGTTCCTCTACTGATCACTTCTTGCAAAAGAAGCAAACAATGTTGGCCAGTAGATAATCTGCCAAACTCTTGGACGGGAGATCTGCACTGGAGCTATTTTAACATACACCAAAGAATGAAAAACAATGAGGAAGGAAGTGAGTCAGTGCCAACAAAAATCAAGATGAGAAAACAACCCAAGGAAAAGCAATTTGATCACATGCTTCTGCCGGGGGGGGGGGAAGCCACAGAGGAAGAAGATCGGCATTAGGGTCTGTGCAAGGTTAATGGGAGACATCCCTGCCACCCAGCTTGTCTACTGCTTCCCAGAATGCCTATCTTAGGCACTTAGTATACAGGATGTAAACTCTCGATGATACAAATATATATATATATAAAAGATGGAATTGATATGGATAAAATGCTCTTTTTATATAAGAAGTGAAAAGAATAAATAATATTTCATAAGCATTATGGCATTGATAAAGTAGCTAGCAAGATGTAGAATAGACTGTACCGATTTATTCACAGGGACAAGTGATTCCTGCTCCAGACAGTACTGTACATGGGAGATAGTACTGTACATAATCTTTGTATTATCTGTTTTCTCTCCTTAGGCTATTTTTCTGGTTTGGGAAGGTAAGGCAAACTATTTGGGGAGGGCACAGTTCAAATGAAAGTAAGGGTGGGCTGTATTCTCCATCTCTTGTTGCCTCAATCCTACTCCTTGGCAGAAATTTCGGAAAGGTGGAGCTGCAAATTATATTTTGGGGGAAGTGATTTTTGTTGCTTGTAATCAAAACTATTCCAGAGGGGATGATAAAGATGATTATGACAATGAAGATATTTCTGAGTATAAACAATCATGGCTATTGTGCTTCATTACCCATGATAAGAGATTCAGTTAGAAAACTGTTTCCAACAGTTTTTTCTAAATCTACCACATCTAAATCCTGTCGATAGGCTGTTGGTGGACCTGGCTATTGTCTGGCATGATATTGCTGGTTTCCATTATATTATCACCATTTCAATAACTTGTAATTCTTTGAAAAAGCAATATTTTATTTATTTTTATGTTAAGTCTATTTTTTATTTTATTCAAAAAAGTTAAAACACAAAACACCACAAAAATTTTGAAGAAACAAATGAACAAACAACCAAAACAAACAAAACAATGAAAAAGAAAAAAAGGTGTGTATAAAAAAAGGATATTAAAAATGACTATGTATATATGTCTGTATGGAAATATGTGTACACGTATTTATTGCTTTTATATAAAGTATATAGTGACCCACCTCACAAACATGTGTCTCTGGGCTGCGTACACTAGAGATAAAAAAATATTTAAAACAATTATTAAAAACATTAAAAACTATAAAAACATAAGAAGTAACAAGTAGTAATGGCACAACCTCAGCTGTTTGCCAGTCCCTTGGGTGCCCCGCTATATGTAATATGTATCTATGTGATAACTTCATTCAAAATACAATAATCTTCCATGGTGTTCTCTAAGAGCCCAGTTGATACAGTGGTTAAAGGCACTGAGCTGGAAACTGGAAGATTATGAGTTGTAGTTCTGCCTTAGAGATGATACCAACTGCGTAACCTTGAATTAGTCACACACTCTCTCTAGCCCTAGGAAGAAATGGCAACCAAGAAAACTTGCCTAGGTTGTATCCAGAAGTCAAAATGAACAAACACTCATGTGGTATTTTCTAGTTATATCTTTGCACAGGATTGAATACCTACCAGCAAGGATAGAGAGAATAAGGTACTTTCTGGAAATGTATGAAGGTATACATTATCCAGCATTTCTGCACAAATGTAATATATCTTATAGAATGAACACACAAACAATGCCTAAAAATACAAATGCAGACTGATCAAGCAGACTGTAATTGCTTCCATGCTTTCTCTCCTTCTCTCTGTTTTAAATAGATCATGCAAAGTTTCTGGGTTCCAGATGAAGACAGACTACCATGCCCAGTGTTGGGATTCAAATATGTGAACAACTGGTTCTCTGTGTGGTTGCCGCTTCCGGCAGTCCATTCTGGGCCTGGGCAACAAAAAATTAGCTACCGGTTCTGCTGAAATGGTGTGAACTGGCTGAATCCCACCCCTGACCATGCCCATCATTCCTGATTGCTAGTTTGGATTAATAAGAACTGGCATCCTGATGTAAATCTGCTTGTAAATCACATGTTTTAAATTTGATTTAGAATTAAAACCATTGTCTGTCAGGGATTAGACTGCTGAAGGTTCTGTGGCTGGTAAGAAAGAAGTAGGCCATTCAGCGAAAGAATGCTGAATTAACGAGTTTCCAACTTTGCCTATAACTCAACCTGAAAAGATGAATAATCCGTCTAATTTGCACTTATTTGTAAGGCACCTGTTATTCGCAAATTGAAGCTCTGCTCAGGAGACCAGCCATTCATCACTGATACCTCGCTGTGAGATTAATTAATGTGAAGGAAGCAAGACAGCAAAGGACATTTTAAATAAAAGCAGAAGCAACCTTGCCAGGTGTTGCCTTTCAAAGAAAGGCAATACTCACTATGGTGACAGATTTGAGAATGCTTCTTTACAGAGAGATATCCATGCCCTTCCTTCTGGACAACTCTCCCCAAGCTGACTTTGGCTAGTTCTGTGGAAGGACCCAGGCTGGGGGAAGTTACTGAAAGGACACATAGTGCTATTTTAACATCTCAGTACTGACAGAAGGAGAAGTTAATTGAGATACGCCCAGTTAGAAAGGCTTTCAGGTTTTCAGTGTTTAAGAGGAATAACTACAAGGAGGAACTGACTTTATAGGGAACAAGGTGCTCCGCTGCTGAAAATGTCAGATTGCCTCCATGCCTATTTCATCTAGTCTCCAGTATCACTATAATTGGCACAGTATATCCTTGATATCACCACCACCTTTCGTATATAATGATATTGGATCTCAAATAAAGTTGGATTAGGCATTCCAGGTAGGAGACATGGAACAGAAATAACAATTCTATTTTTTGGATTATGTATGCATACAGCAGACAAGTCAAACTCGCGACGTCATGTAATGTCGCGCGACGTATCGGAGCTTTTTCCCCAGTGATGGCAATGGGGTGAGCATGGTTTCCTCGTGACACGTCCGGCCCGTGGGCCGGCAGTTTGACACCCCTGGCATACAGGGTCTTTTGCCCCTCTTTTTTTCCAAAATGCTTATTTATTCTTCTAATTACAGATAGTCCTCAGTTTATGACCATAATTGAACCCAGAATTATGATTGTATGTTGTGCCAATTGTTAAACAGGAGTCACATGACCAAGCCAATTTTATAACATTCTATAGCAGTTATTAAGTGATTGTGGCAGTTATAAAGTGAGCACTATGTCATTAAACAAAATGATTGTCTGCAATAGAAGTCTTTATAGGAAGTAAATGTTGGCTTCTAGCAAAAAATGTTGTGAATTGTAAAATATCACAGTGGGACACTGCTAAGTGAATGGTGGCTACAGTAGCAAGGATGACCTGTAATATGTCACACCCTGTCCTGTGAAGAATCCACTAGAGTAACAGCAACAAATTAAAAAGTAGAACAATCAGGATATAAAAATCAAATCATGCTTAAAATGTAAAAAATACCGTGACTATAATTGTATGACACACCAAATCACAAACTAACATTCTCATGCAAACCTAGAAAATTGGGTTAATTGAGTGAATTATGGTTCTACTAACCAAGAGCAAGGTACACTCTGAAAAGGTGACTTACAATTTAAAACACTCAGATGGTTCAACAGCTTAGCTGTATGTCTAGATGCAAATTTAGAAAATTACTATAATATAAATAGAAATCAACTGCAACCTTTTATCCTGTAGGAAAAATGGATCAGAGAACATGTGTACCTTTCCAATCTGATATCTAGAACATAACGCTTGAAAGGAAATTTCAAACTCTTTAACCCAGATGTGGAATATGTTAGGCTAAACAACTCTACATACCCAAAGCCAGGTTAATTGTAGCAGCTAGTATCTTGTTAATGTGTATAAATTAGATGGGCCTTTGATAGATTCTGGAAGACTCCTTTTAACTTTGTCCTTTTCATTGCCACTGTTACTGTTCCTTTTTTCTCTCCCATAGTATTATTATTTTGTTTATTTATCTAGCTGCCCATCTCACAACAAGTGACCCTGGACAGCATAAAACAATCAAATAAAAACAACAATGAAAGTGAAAAGTTTGGGTGCTTGATGACCACCATATATTTATGACATTTGCAGCATGGAATTACGTGATCACTATTTGCAACCTTCCCATCCAACTTCCAAATAAGCAAAGTCAATGTAGGAAGCCGAATTATCTTAACTGTGTGACTCACTTAACAACTACAGTGATTCACTTAGCAACTAGGGCAAAAAAAAGGTTGTGAAATTACATGTGACTCACTTAAGCACTTTGCTTAGCAATGGAAATGTTGACCCCAATTATGGTTGTAAGACAAGAACTTCCTGTATTTTAGTGGGACCTCAAAATTCCACAGTGGCATCTCTTAGTGGCACTGATCCCAACACCCTCCTGGATTCCCTGGGATCCCACGTTAGGGTGCAATGTTTTATCTTCTATCACAGAAACACGCAGATGCTTCAGTTGCCAAGCCAAAGGCCTCGAATCATGATAGTTGACATTAATCTGGTTTTATAAATAGAACTCTTTGTCCTGGATACTTTTTCCCAGTCATAATTTTGATATAGTGTCATCTGAACCTAGTCCAGAAAAACCAGAGTACTTTCTTTTGGATATAGATTGCACCAGAAATGGTCTTTAGGGAAGATGTCTGAGTCAAAAAAAAAAAAAAAAAAAAGCATTAGAATGAATTCCATTCTATGGTAAAATGGATACAGACTTTAGGCTTTTTTGGGGGAAAGAAATATATTTTAGTAATGGCTATGTTCACATGGTGGTTTATATCGGTGATTAAGGTTAATGCAGTTTAAGAATATGAGCAGCCCCTTTTAATCCCCACAGCAAGGAATCTCCCGCTGTTTCCCTGCAGCAGCACTTAACAACGAATAAAATAATAAATTGAGTTAAAGGAAGACCTAATTAGCCACACATTTCAAGTGGAGCTTTTGTGTTTTCTCATGGGCAGTAGTTGTCAACAACAACTCCAATTGGGAGAGAATATGTGGGTGTGGGGTACAGGTGGGAAAAGGTCAGAGTTGCTTTTCAGAATGAGTTAAGGGAATAAAAAGAATTAGAGCAGGGTTATTCAACCTTGGCAACTTTAAGACTTGTGGATTTCAATTCCCAGAATTCTCCAGCCAGCATCTGGGAGTTGAAGTCACAGGGTTGGACACTCCTGAGCTAAAAGGTAGTAGGGAATTCTGAATTTCTGCAATTTTGAGGCCCGTCCTACTAATCCAAATAATACCCCTTCCCTCCCCCCCAAAAAAATGAAGTCTTATTTTCCTCCTCCAAAGCAGCAAGTACCTTTCCAGAGAGGGGAGCAGGGACTTTGGGGAATTTATGGAAACACTCAAGTGTGAAGGGCAAGGGGATCAGAGGATTGAGGTGATAATGCCTCATCCAAATTGCTGAATCCACAGCAGCGTGGAAGGATGAGCTGTCTTTCTTGTTTTTAAATTCATTCCTCTTCATTAGTTTCACTAAGGAATTAATCATAGCAGCTGAAAGGGCTATTGCAGTGTTTCTCAACCTTGACAATTTTAAGGCATGTGGACTTCAACTCCCAGAATTCCACAGCCAGCAATGCTGGCTGTGGAATTCTGGGAGTTGAAGTCCACATGCCTTAAAATTGTCAAGGTTGAGAAATACTGGGCTATTGGATAATGCTGCTGGCTGGAGGGCCAAGGAGGAGGGTGATCCTGCAGGCCCATCATCCCTCCCTTACTTATCCCAAACACTGAATGCCTCCTTACCTTCCCCTCCATGTGCAAGTTCCAACACCAGAGAAGGCCTGGCTGTAGAATCATAGAATCATAGGGCTGGAAGGGACTTTGGAGGTCTTCTAGGTCCAACCCCCTGACCAAGGCAGGCATCCTTAAACCATCCCAGCAACTGATTGTCCAATCTTTTTTGAAAACCTCCAGTGATGGAACATTTACAACTCCGGGAAGGAAGCTGTTCCATTGATTAAATTTCTCCTTATTTCCAGGCTGAATCTCCCTCTGACGAAGTTCCACCCATTGGTTCTTGTCTTGCCCTCAGGTGCTAGGGAGAATAAATCAACACCCTCTTTCCTGTGACAGTCCTTCAAGTGTTGGAAGACTGCTGTCATGTCTCCCCCGAACCTTCTCTTCATTAGGCTAAACACACCTAGTTCTCTTAGCAGTTCATTGTATGATTTAACCTCCAGACCCCTTATCATCTTTGTCACTCCTCTTTGCACTCTTTCTAGGCCCGGCCTCAGCATCTTCTTTGTATTATGAAGGTTCATCCTTTGTTGGGGGAATGGATTGGAGTAAGATTTTATCCTACTTGCCTAAAGGAGACCCTAATTCCTCTGCTGTTAAAAGTCAGAGATCCTGCATACTCTCTGGCTCCTGGCTAGATAACACAAAGCCCATAGAATTGCTCAGCCAGAAAACCAAAAGTTTTGGAAAGAGTATTTTAGGTAAATGAGATTTGTCTGCATCTTCCCATGGGTAATGAGGCTGCTTATAGCAACATGCCACTGAAAGCTGCAGAGTACAGGAAGACAATCGCTATCCTCCACGTTGCTTCTGAATGTTCCATGGCTCTTGTCCCAATGAATGATATACTAGTGACTGCTTACTGCTTGCTTTGGCACAGAGATCTCTTTAGCTCAATCAGGTCACTGGACAGATGGAAAGGGTTACTCTGATGACATAAGTGCAGGGCACTGCAGTTTGAATCAACATCCTATCCTATCCTATTTGAATAATACTACTATATCTAATCCTGGAAATAATAAATCATTGAATAAAGACAGCACATAATTTTGTCTGCATGGCGAGGAGGCATAAATTCAGACTCCAGATGTGTTGTCTGTTGGACCTTGGCTGTTGAATTCAGATTCCACACAGGTGTTTATAACTTGATTTATTTACCAGGTTATACAAAGCTACCCTCCCCCCAGCTGCTAACTTAGATCTGCATATGCTTTCTCATTTGTGATGGATTGGAAGTGAGATTGGATACTGGTTCTGCTTAAGGAAACAATACATAAGGAATTTACTGGGCCAGCATAGTGCTAGAAATCACAAAGAGGAAAAAAGACTTTGGGAGCATAAACTCTAGATT
Organism: Crotalus tigris; assembly: GCF_016545835.1. Taxonomy (NCBI): domain Eukaryota; kingdom Metazoa; phylum Chordata; class Lepidosauria; order Squamata; family Viperidae; genus Crotalus; species Crotalus tigris. The sequence goes on along the minus strand of NW_024096770.1, from coordinate 20,111 downwards.
ATTGTTCCCACTTATCCTGGTTAAAATGAATATTGTGCAGTCAACAAATTAGAGAACCAGGAGAAGTCAGAATTTCAAATTAGTCTTAAAATTAGTCTTAGTCATCTTTGACTTTTCAGATATATATAGAGGTAGAGATGCTTCTTCCAAAAAGACACTTAAACCTTTGGAAACCAGGAAGCAAAAGAACAACCTCGCCTCTCGTAGAGTGCATTTGGGAAATTGCCTAGGGCTTCTAAAACCTGGATCATAAAGTTACATTTTATGAGTGTGTGTATGTGTGTGTGTGTGTGTGTGTATTAATAATATGAAAATACCTTTCCACCAGTACCTGCAAGTGTTGGATGGGGCAAAACGTGTACTATATACACAAGCCCACCCCAAAAGAGTGACTGTGGCTTTTGGCAGGTTGATAATTGAAGAGAATTAGAATGAAATGCTAAGCTGGAAAGGAAATTAAGAGACTGGAAGGATGCCTGAAACCTGGGGTTCAAACTCTGCATGACCGCAGAGTGCCAAAACAAAGAGTCAAATGAATGAATGGCACATCTGCACATTAAAAGTGGTTTTTCTTCCAACACAGGACTTTGCTGGAAAGAGTGTAAAGAATCCTGCTCGGAGTACCAGGAACTATCTGTAAATAGAGAAAAAGATCTAATGGAGATTTGGTCCCACAAATTACGTTTCTTGCTTAATTATTTATTTATGTATTTATACTATCCAACCCCAATGCTCTTGATAGTTTGGTTTTAAGGTGGTACATGAATCCAAACACTGCCGTTTTCAAATTATCATCAATAATTTAGGATAGATTTATTCAACAACCCATGACAAAGTCTCTCTTTCCTAATAAATCTGTGGAATTCATTTATTTGGGGTAGCGGTGGTAGTGGAAAAAACAAACTGTAAAATAATGCTAAGCTATCAGAAATAAAAGGAAATCAAGCCATGGCTTGTCTTTTAAGCAGGGTTCATATCAGAAGCTGCATTTAAAATAGTGGATTCATTGAATCCTTTGCCCCACAAATATTACTGTGGTTGTCCCAAAGGTGCTTTTTCAGGAGGCAACTGGACTTTCTTGTTTTTCTTTGAAAATGTTTTGCTTCTCATCCAAGAAGCTTCTTCAGCTCTGATTGGATGGTGGAGAATGAGAAGATTTATATTTCTTGCAGACAGCCGGACATTCGCATTGTTTTAGAGAGCCATTGAGGCCATTTGGAGGTTTATCTGTGTTCTCAGGGTCACCTGAGAAGGTGACTGTTGCGTCCTTGGCGGGAAAACAGACACGAGAAGCAGCTGGAGTTCTCAAGTTCTTTTATTCAGCGTTCAGCTTACAGGAAGATGGCTTCAGCTCAGCCCAAACGCCTCACAGCCTCTTATATAGGCAACTCCCGGGTAAATGGGTTACTTTTCCCGCGCCAGCACCCGCGCATGCGCACGGCGCTGGCGACAGCCTGTCTGGTCCCGGGCAGCTTTGCACCTGCCCGGGACTGCCTGCAAACGCCCGAGCCGTTTGCAAAGGCTCGGGACATAACACCCCTTTCCCCCGGGCTAAAACTACTACCAACATACAACATTTATTTTATACGACAATTTGCTCCCCAGTGTTCCCACTGTTTACTGGCTTTTGCCTTGCCAGCAATGTTATGTAATCTTCTAGGTACTTAGGAGATTTCTTTGCTCTCTGTGACCTTCTTAGCTCTGGGTTACTGGCATAAGTCCCCTGACTGGAGGGAGGCATGAGCCTGTTCTCTCTACTGTGCCCTGGTGTCTTCCAAGGACTGTGCCCCGATGCCTGGCCTGCTTGCTTGCCCACCGGGCTCGTCAGGCCAGGGCTTCTGTTGCTTTGTGACCTGGTTGTCCTACCTAGCTGTAGACCCTCAGGCCCCTTGAAGTGATAGCCACTGCTGGGCGTCTCTGTAGAACCCCCTAGGTCAGTCCAAGACCTGTCAGGAGGCTGTCTATTCCCTGAACCCCATTCTGTGTTTGGGCTCGTGTGGGTTTCTGTACTCTCCCAAAACTCAGGTGTCCCCTGATTTGTGCTAGGGATGTTGTAGTCGGGACTTGGTTCCTCGACTAGCTCTGTGTATGTTTGACCCCCTGTAGGATTTGGGGTAAGGTCAGGCCAACCTTGGGCATTGTGTGCCAGCTCTCTTGCGGGGAATGATTTGTTGGGATGCCCCCGGGTATCCTCCGTTGCTGGAGTGCTGTGTGCTGTGTGTGGACAGTGAGTATGCCCCCGGGGTAACTCCCTGGCTGGAGTAGGCGTGAGTGCCTGTTGTGTGGGTAAGCTCCAAGACTTCCTTTTCGGAGCAATTGCAGAACCTTGGGACGAGCCGTTTGTGGCTCCCTCAGTGGCGATGGGCAGTAGCTCTTGCCCTTCCCTTTGCTCCAAAGGGTCCCCCTCCCCCCCTGGAAAAGACCCAGGAGTTTCAGCAGAAAAGTCCCGCCTAGAGCGGAGTTGGTCGATGTGCCGACGCAGGACACGACCGTTGTCCAGGGCAACCTCGTAGGAGAGAGGACCTGTGATCCTGGACACAGAAGCGGGGACCCATGTATGACCAGGCCCGTAATTGCGAGCCCAAACCGGGGCACCCACAAGTAGTTGTCTAGGTGCCCTAGGATGTGAGGTAGATGAAGGCAGTCTGTCCGGATGCAACCGGTCAAGTCTCGTAGTAAGTTGGCGCCCCCAACGAAGTTCAGCTGGACTTCTCCCTGTAGAAGTGGACGGTGTGGTGCGATAAGAAAGGAGAAAGTCAGCCAACCTGTGATGCCAGTCCCCGTAGGTGAGTCTCTTCAAGGCGTCCTTTGCGATGCGCACCATGCGTTCAGCCATACCGTTGGTGGACGGGTGAAAAGGCGCAGACGTGGCATGACGAATCAGGTTTGCCTGTAAGAAAGCTTGGAATTCGGAGGAGGTGAATTGAGGGCCGTTGTCAGACACAATGACATCTGGCAGCCCGTGTGCAGCAAAAATCCCCCTCAGTACCTGAATAGTCTTTGCAGTGGTGGTGGACGAGACAGGCACAACCTCAAGCCATTTTGAATGGCTGTCAACAAGGACCAAGAAGAACTGGCCCTGAAAGGGCCCAGCGTAGTCAATGTGCACCCTAGACCATGGGGACTGTGTTTCCTCCCATTTATGCACAGGAGCTTGGGGCATCTCTGGGCGAGATCGTTGGCACATGTGGCATGCGTGTACCTTAGCCTCAATATCTTTATCTAAAGCAGGCCACCACAAGTGGCTGCGTGCAAGAGCCTTCATACGAACAATGCCAGGATGACCCTCGTGGAGGGATTCTAAGACCCTAGTCCTCATTGAGGTGGGAATGACAACTCTGTTTCCCCAAAGCAAACAACCCTGAGAAAGGGACAATTCGTTCCTTTTGGACCAGAAACTCTGAAACTCAGGACTAGGGCAGTGCTCAGGCCACCCGGACAGGACCCAGGAGCGGACACGTGAAAGTGTGTGATCTGTACCTGTTTCAGCGGTAACATCCCTGGCACTAAGAGGAAGCTCGGGCAAGGCTTGGATTGATAGAATGTTGACAGCTGGCGCGGGGTCAGCTTCTACTACTGGCAGAGGCAACCTACTGAGGCCATCAGCATGGCCCATTTCTTTCCCAGGCTTGTGGAGTAATGAAAAATCATATGCAGACAAAAAATAGACCACCTAAGCATTCTAGGGGAAATGATGTGGGGAGTCTGCTTACGTGTGGTAAACAGTCCCAGCAGAGGCTTATGGTCAGTGAAGACCGTGAAATGCCTGCCATATAGAAAATCGTGGAATTTTTTAATTCCAGCAACAACAGCCAGAGCCTCCCTGTCTATCTGAGCGTAGTTGCGCTCGGCAGAAGACAATGTTCTGGAGTAGTATGCAATAGGAACCTGAGTTCCATCAGACCTGAGGTGACTCAGGACAGCTCCGACCCCGTAGGGGGATGCATCACAAGCGATGCACACAGGGAGAGACTCGTTGAAATGTGCAAGAACACTGTTAGAAGTGAGCAAGGCCTTGACTTCTTTAAAGCAAGCCTCATGTGCTTGTGACCACAGCCACACAGCTTGTTTGTCTAGTAGCCTGTGAAGAGGCTCAGCTACACTAGCTTTATGTGGAAGAAAAGAATTGTAGAAATTCAGGAGGCCTAAGAAGGCCTGAAGTTCGGCCTTAGACTTTGGCCTGGGTGCTTCTAAAATAGCAGTTAGTTTGGATTCAGCAGGATGAATCCCAGCAGCATCAATTTTGAATCCCAGAAATTCAGTAGAAGGCACCCCAATCTTGCATTTGTCTTTTCTGAGCTTAAGGCCTGATTTCCTGAATCTTAACAGGACAGCCCTAAGCCTTTCAGCTAGAATGTGTGTGGAGTCTCCTGCAATCAAGACATCGTCAAAGTAGGGGCAGACCCCTGGTATACCTCGTAGTGTGTTTTCCATTACGCTTTGGAAAATCCCAGGAGCGACATTCACTCCAAACTGCAGCCTTTTTACCTTAAAGGCTCCCCTGTGGGTCACAATAGTCTGAGCTATGGCAGCATCATTATCAACAGGCAGCTGTTGATATGCTTGAGCTAGGTCAAGCTTTGCAAAAACACGCCCCCCCTTGAGAGAGGCCAGGATGTGACTGACCACAGGAACAGGATAGGCATGTTGCTGCAATGCCTTATTGAGTGTGCATTTGTAATCAGCACAAATGCGAATGTCCCCATTTGCCTTTAGAGGCGTGACAATGGGGGTCTCCCACGGGCTGGAATCAACAGGTTCTAGGATTCCCTGTTGGATTAGTTTGTCTAATTCAGTGTCAATCTTACTTTTTAAAGCAAAAGGGACCCTTCTTGCTTTAATCCTAATGGGAGTGACAGTGGGGTCTAGCTTTAAGGACACAGGTGGTCCTTTGAATGTGCCCAGCTGGGGGCTGAAAACATCTGCAAATTCCTTGCAGACTTCCTGTAGGTCGAGTGTTTGTAAGCTGTTGAGTCCTGTGACGTGTATCCCCAGGGCCTCAAACCAATCGAGTCCTATGAGACTCGTTCTTTCACCCCCTACTACTAACAAGTCTAGTGGACCTTCAAAACTCTTGTATTGCACGTTAAGGGTGGCCTCCCCCTTAACACACACTCTTGAGTTCTGAAAATCAGTTAATACAATATCAGAAGGCCTTAACTTGGCCTTAGTCCCACTACTGGAACAAATCTTCCTAAATGTATGCAATGAAATGATGGAAAGGGCAGACCCTGTGTCTAGTTCCATAGATAATGGAACCCCTTGTAGCTTCACGTTGAGTGACAGCTTTTTCTTCATGGGCTTGTGTGTGCCTGTCCTACAAATGTTTCTACGCGAAGCGCAAAAACCTACCCTATTCTGGCTGGGGACTCTGGTACCCTTCAGGCGTTCTTCTTGAGGTTGTGCCTTTCGTCGGCCCAGACACACAGCTGCAATGTGCCCTTGTTTGCCGCATGCCCGGCAGGTAGCGGAGCGGAACTTGCAGTCGGTTCTCCTGTGGCGACCTCCACAGCCGATGCACTTGAGCGGAGCTGAAGAGCTTTCCTTCTGATTTTCTCCCTTCGCGGGGTGTAGACGGTCGACTTCTTCGTCCGGATCCTCCTCGGAGTTTCGTCGGACGTCTTCTTGGTGCACGGACGCACCCTCTGCACTGCTTCTGATCGGCCGCATGTTCTTGACGGCGCCGCCTGCTGCTTCTTCCGCGGTGGCTTCCCTTAAAGCGTCTTGGAAGGATAATTCTTCCTTAGCGAAAAGTCTCTGTTGTAGCTCTCGATGCCTCAACCCGCACACGAATCGGTCCCTCAGTCGTTCCTCGAGGTCCTTGAACTCGCAGGGCTTGGCGGCCTTCCGTAACGCGGCGATGTACTCCTTGGCTGACTCCCCGGACCGTTGATCCCTCTGCTCGAAGGTGTGGCGCCATGAGATAACGGACACCTTGGGGTGGAAGTGGTCCTTCAGCAGCTTCTTCAGGTCTGCGTAGCTTACAGACTCTACTGGAACAGGTGCTGCAAGGTTTTCTGCGATTTCGAAGGCGTCTTGGCCGCAAGCGCAAAGCAGGGTGGCAGCCTTCAAGCTATCTTCCCTCACTTGGTTTGCCTTGAAGTAGTTCTCCATTCTGGATACGTAGGACTCCCACCGCTCTGGATGTGAGACGTCGAATTCCGCAAGCCTTCCGATTTTCGCCATCTTCGGATCTTCAGGAGACGGGTCTATCAGCCAGCCTACCCCCGAATGCGCACTGGATTGGCGGGCAGCTGCTGAGTCAACACCGTTCCTCTTCCGCCGCTCAGGACTCCTTGGGTAAGCTTACACTTTTTCCTTTCCAGGTAGTGCAAGGCATCCCACCTTCGTCGCCAGTGTTGCGTCCTTGGCGGGAAAACAGACACGAGAAGCAGCTGGAGTTCTCAAGTTCTTTTATTCAGCGTTCAGCTTACAGGAAGATGGCTTCAGCTCAGCCCAAACGCCTCACAGCCTCTTATATAGGCAACTCCCGGGTAAATGGGTTACTTTTCCCGCGCCAGCACCCGCGCATGCGCACGGCGCTGGCGACAGCCTGTCTGGTCCCGGGCAGCTTTGCACCTGCCCGGGACTGCCTGCAAACGCCCGAGCCGTTTGCAAAGGCTCGGGACATAACAGTGACAATTGAGGGGGAAGGTGAAATTAGACAATCAAGAGTGTTTTGGTGCATCTAGTAAAGTTCCCTTTACAACAGGTGTCTAACTTTCCCTAACTTTCCTGCTGGGGAATTCTGGAAGTCCACAGGTCTTATAGTTGCCAAGGTGGGACACCCCTGCTTACACTATTACCCTGTTTTCTTTTCCACCTCTGCCTGCAGATGCTGGAGACTGATGCCTATGCCATATCTCACACTTACCTATTGCAGGAACTGCTGATCACAGGCATGTGGGCAATTGCTGTGCTCTGCATTGTTGAAGGCTAGACAACTCCAGCAGTGCCAGCAATTGCACAAGGAGAACAGAGAAAAAGGGATGTAGCTGTTAGGAAAGAACAAATGGCACACATTCAACCTTTTATAAACAAGTTGACTTTCTAGCCCTGGAGGACTTCTATTTTTATCCACATATTCTAACAGGATGTGCTGAAAGTAAAGTTGCAAGACACAAAGTGACTGGCATTCTTTAAACCAGTCTGGCCCAGTCCAGCAAATATGTTGGCGTCTAGTTGCCATCATCCTTGACCACCATGGCAATTGAACCCAGGAGATTGGTAAGGTGGGGCGGACCCAAAAATTGGCAACTGAGGGGGAAGGTGAAGATTAGACAATCAGTAAGAATGTTTTAGTCAAAGGCTGGAATACAAGTTGCACTAAGCTGTGATACAAAATATGCAATGAAAAAAACTAGCTGTTGTGGTTCTGAAACTGTGATTTATGGCTTAATGTTGTTGTTTAGTCAACAAAACATGTTTAAAAAAATAATAGTTTAGTAAAAAAAAAGATATATGGCGGGGAGGAAACTTCATGGGTCAGTATCATAATTTTCAGAGTAATATATTGGTTGTGCCACAAAACAGGCTTGATATGCCTGTGAATGACAATCCGGTCACCTAACTTTATAGTAAGGGCTATTTAGGAGGGAGCAGGACATAATCTGTTTGTCCTCCTTTCTCACAATTTGCTTACAAAAGTGGAAAAAACCCAGAAGCCCTGGAAATGGCTGACGCTTCCTTTTCTCCCACACGTTGTGTGTATCGCCTGCTTGGCCAATCAACAGGATGGGGCTGGGCGGCAAGATGTTTGGATAACTTGGTGGGTCAAGGCTAGAATGTAATCTCTGCTCTCACAGCTCCTGCATCCAGAGGAAGTACGAACTGTAAACAAGGAGAAACAATCCTGCTGGGTGATTGGGCTTTGGGTGTGCCCAGACAGAAACGGAGGAAATGCTTGCAGATTTCCCCTTCCCTTCATACACCTAAGAGATAAACATTTATTTACACTTTGACATTTTTTTTTTTAATCTAAGCCCCTGAACACTCCAGAATTTCCAGGCTGGCTAAGAAGTCATAATTACAGTAGGACCATATTGTTTTACCAAGGAAAAAAATCAGCACTTAATATAATTCTTGAAATTCAGGCATGGAAAAGTAGAATGTGACAATATAGTGTAATGATTAAATCTTATTATATATGAAGGAACGCAGGCGTTCTTCAGCCTCTTGGCACCTATCAGGGAGTACAAAACATGAAGCCAGGATGACAGCCTTTGAGATAGACCTGCCTTCAAAACCAAGCAATGCAAGTGTTAAGAGAAATATGATGAAAAGATGAGCTTCCAAAAGAGAGGGTCTGCTGTCTCAATCAAGAGAGAAAGAGACAAGGGGGTGGGGAGAGAGGGAGGGAGGGAGGGAGGGAGGGAGGGAGAGAGAGAGAGAAACAAGACTGGAACTTACATCCTTCCATAACAAATACACCATATGTATCTAAATATAAAAATGGAACATGATCTCATGGTGAGAGAGAAGGTTAGGACCAAGATTCTTTAGACAAATTACACATGGGGAAGTTTCTAGCAGCAGGTATGAGTCAAAAGAGTTAAAATGAAATCAGCCTAAGCAGTTTCCCAGGGGTACTTATAGTCCCATCATGGCTTGTCACCCTCTTTGTGCTGGTGGGCTCCCTTGGCATTGATTTGCCTCATCCCTAGCCGGTGAGTGCCAGAGGCAAATCCACTTTCCTGTGTAATAAAGTACAGTAGCATTCCCCACCCCTCTCTGGATTCTGACACTGTCCTTTAAAGTGTCAGAATGGTTAGGCTTTGTCCCCTTCTCTCTTGGACAGCAGTCAAGTGATCAGCAGTAGCTGGGAAGACAGCCAGAATCCGGATCAGAAAAGGGGAATCACGTATTTCAGAACTTATGGAGAGATGACTTTCTGCTGACTTCAAAGTGGTAAAAAGCCCTGAGGGGAAACTGATAGGCCTCTATAGAAATAAATACTTGGCCCTCACAAGGAACAGTGATTCTCTCCAGAGAGTGAAGATGGCCTGTAGCCAGGACAGAGCTGGAAAAAGCAACTCTGGTCACCTGAGATAGATTCTGCTTGACTTCTGCGCTCTTTCTGGCACCTGCTTGCCTTGCAGTTTTCCAGTAGACTTCTGACTAACCCATAGCTTGTTTCTTGGCAGTGAGTCTTGAGCAGCCATCAGAACTTCAGAACTGGGTCATGAGTATCTCTGGGGAAGCTAGTCCTAGTGTCCAATGATTGCTAAGTGACTGGTAGTAAGTTGAGGACTATCTAAAAATGCACCTGCTTTAAAACAATGCTCCTTTTCAAAGGCTCCATTGCTTCTTTTCTCTGGGCCCAGATGCAGGTATCCTCTCTCCTACTGCCCCACATTTGCTTGCCCCAAACCTCTCAGTACAGAGGTTGTCTAGGATCGAGTATTCTTTATTTATTCAAAACATTTATATAGCTGTCCATCTTATATTGAATTATATTGTGTAAGTGGGACAGTCAACTCTTTGCTGGGCTCCCAAGATGCTGGGCCCCCAACTGAGATCCTGCCATACTGACCTGCAAGCAGTGCTTGCCTTAGCAGCATTTCCTGTGTAGACAGGAGATTGTTGCTTTCCAGCACAAAATAAAGCAGCCCTTTGCCTGCCTATCTTACCCACCCCAGAACAGTCTTATCATCTTCGCCATTGTTATCAGCCATTATGCTGCCCAGGCAAGGGGCTGCCTGACTCCTTACTTCTCAAGAGGTCTCACCCAGTTGTTTCCTTTCAGATAGTGGTTAGAAATGTCACAAGAACGTGATGGAAAGTCTTTTTGCGAGGCTGGGCTTCCTCTAAAGTCTATCGGCTGAGTGGCCAGGAGGTGGAGAAATGTCTGGATGACTGCGTTTTACTCAGCTTGGAATGGTTTTGACCTGTGAGAAATGCACAGGTCAAAAGACGTGATGGGATGTGCTGCTTTCCGAGCTCAAACTCGCCCCCTCTCTCTCTACATGAAAAATGAATGTTTCATCCACAAATGGGCATCATATGGCTAATGATTGATGCCTCTGTTTTTATTTTATTGCAGATTGGCTTTAATGCTTTTGCTGTAATGATTTATTGTGGGTTTTGAATAAGGATGTATTTGGCACTTGGCCCATTGCTCTGAGCCTTTGGATTAGAGGAATAAAAGGCCCAATAAACAAATGAAAATATTATATATCTACAAATTCAATTTGCAGATAGATTGCAATTTCTTATGGCAGCCTTCCCCAATCTGGGAAATCTCGGATGAGTGGGCATTGGAGTTCCAAATCTCTCAATAAGGGCCAGGATGCCTGGGAAAATCCTGAATTTAAAGTCTGCACATATGCACAGCACCTGGCTCAGGAAATATCTACAATGTTGGTCTTTTTCAGGGCAAGGATGGGACATTACGTTCCACAGAAATCAAAAAAGGAAACATGCCCTTAGTACAGGGGTCTTCAAACTTGGCCCTTTTATGACTTGTGGACTTCAATTCCCAGATTTCCTCAGCCAGGCACGCTGGCTGGTGAATTCTGGGAGTTGAAGTCCACAAGTCACAAAAGGGCCAAGTTTGAAGACCCCTGCCTTAGTATGTCTACAGAGATTTCTAGTTCTTTCACAATCTTTGATGGCCACCAGGCACAGGCAAACATGTGTCCTCCAGATATTTAAATTACAGCCTCATGGGAAGGGTTTATGGGACTTGTAGTTCAGAAATATCTCGGCACTATCAGGTTACCTATTTCTGCAGCACACTCTATTCCTATTGGATAACAAAGAAAACAAGTTGATTCATTCTGAAAAGACACCATACATGTTTAGTAGCAATAATCAGACCACCTGCATTTTACCGTGCTGGGATTCATATACCCACATGGAACTTTGAAAGTACATAGGGGAAAGAAAAAGAAAACAATAATAACAAGTAGTTGCTGCATGAATAGCAAGTACGGGTGGTCTGATGCTTGGAAAAATGCTTATTCACACTGTATTATTCTTCAAGGTTCAGAATAGTTTTTTGTACTAGTACATTAAGGTATACATACTTCAGAATGTATGCACAAATGTGCTTTTCCTATTGCAGTTCTGCTTTCAAAAGTATTATTATTGCTAGTCAATGATAATCTCAGTTTCTCATTCCCAAGAGGAGAATACTTCCACTGCAAATAGTCAAGCTATTCTCCAAAGCGCCTGAAGGCAAGACAAGAAGCAACGGATGGAGACTAATCAAGGAGAGAAGCAACCTAGAACTAAGGAGAAACTTCCTGACAGTGAGAACAATTAACCAGTGGAACAACCTGCCTCCAGAAGCGGTGAATGTTCCAACACTGGAAGTTTTTAAGAAGAGACTGGACAGCCATTTGTTTGAAATGGTACAGGATTTCCTGGCTGAGCAGGGGGTTGGACAAGGTCCCTTCCAACTTTATTATTGTTATTATTATAAACTGCAAAAAACCTACATCTCTTTTAAATATGACTTTTGATTTTCTTTTTTATGCTCAGATGGGACAAACTGGCAATTGGAGTCCTGTCCAGCTAGTTTTCTTGATGTGAAATGGGAGCTGCATGTGACCCTAAGAATACTCAATGTGCATGATTATTACATTATTCTCTATCTCTCTCTTATCCATCCATCCATCCATCCATTCACCCATCCATTCATCCAATTTGTACCTCATTGCAATTGTCAGAAAATTGATTCAAAGTGAAGTTTTCCAATAGTTCTTTGGACAAAAAGCAAGGCAAGTATGCAATTAAACTTAATTAGTTCCTTTATATTTTTTCATATATTTGTCTAATTTCAAAGTTACTACTAAGTTATGCCCAACAAGACTACTCAAATAACTGTGATCAACAAGATTGATCAAATAACTGTGCCCAACAAGGCTACTCAAATTGCTGTAAGTATTGCTGCCCAATTAGGCAACTCATTCACACAATATTCACATACACTCTCAACACAGGTGATCAGGCTGGGTTAGAGTGGGCTGGGAAGCAGACTCAGGGCATCCCTTGTTCCAACAAGAGTCATCTCAAACTTTGGGGTCCAGTCTTCTTTACTCAGAATTCATACATATGGTACATCTTGCCCTCATGCTTTATTCAAGACTCCGTGAAAAGTGCAATCCACTACATTCCTTATGCCCACTAATGTCCCACCTGGTATCACCAACAATAAATCATTCATGCACACACTCAGAATCTTTCCTTATCAGTAGTATACACAGTCCAACAATGTGAGCTTCCCAGTGGGTTCATGAAAAGGCTAACTATGGTTATATTACAGGCCCTCCATATTCATAACTTATATTGTATTTGTGATATATTCATAACATATAACATAAAATATATAACACAATCACAGAGCTTTCACTGGCAAAAACATAAGGCATAGAACAGTTAAAATCGAGACACAGCACATACCATCAGGCCACCAACCCCCAGCCCCCATTTCCCAATCTTAGTCTTTAGAGATGACCCACAAATAGGATGCCATTCCAGAGGACTGACCCATTACCAAAAATCAATGCTTCCGGCTCCTGAGGATTCTATTGCAGAGATGTGGTCTTGTGTGAAACCTGGTGCCAGGCTTCAAAGATGAAAATTAGCAGAATTTTGGTATGTGGACACATTCAGGGGATCCCCAATGCACACATGTACAATAAAGACCGGGCTTTCATTCTGAAATGAGTCTACCATCTTGTAAGCATTATCTCAGAAGATGGTTAATCTCTAGAAGCATTCTACTTCCTATAAATTCTATTCTATTCTATTCTATTCTATTCTATTCTATTCTATTCTATTCTTCTAAAACAAATGTTCAAAGCTATGCTACTTATTTTAATAAGACAATAGTTAAGGTAAAATCCCTAAACTGAACTAAACTGGATATTTGAGGAGGAAAAGGGCAAACAGGCCACTCTCTATTCAAGAATATAAATAAATAGTAATCTGGCTCAGAAATAGGATAACCTTTAATTCACCAGGGCTTGCTCTTGCTGACCTCAGATGGTCATATCAACACAAAGGGATTTTAAAGGGGCCCTTGATTCAGGAGCAAAATAGCTGGAGTAGATATTTATGAGCAAATTCATGCTGGGGGATTGAATTAAACCTGGAAAAGCCTTTCCCTCTCCAGAAAATATATCTTCCTGAAGTATTAGAATAGCATATCAAAACCAGAAGGAGCCCATTTCTTCCCTTAGCTTGGCCATTTTGGGCTCTGAGTAGCCAATAGCATATTTACTGTTTTTGCTTTCTAAGATCTTTGCACCTCTCTCTTTATATAACTCTTCCCCTTACTATCAGCTGAGGATAGCACTTCATGAAATTAGGAGAGAAAGAGAGATTTCAGTTCAATGAAGCACATGCCAAACTAAATGGCTGAACCTTTGCATGAAGGGTATCAATTGCTAATGAATGGATGTGGACACGATTGCAAGGTGTGTAATTTCTTCAGAAGATCCTAAGTGGAATTTGCTTTCCAGAATATCCACAAGCTTTGCGTGGTATGATTCTTTTGATCTGAAACACAGACTTGCATCGTCAGCTGATAGAGCCTGAAACAACAGGAAATTAGGATAACTTTGCTTTTCTGGGTTTCCTACATTACTGCATTCTACATCCAGGTGGAACTTCTAATAGCCCCTCTGTACAGGATGCAAGGACTCCGGTCTTTCCCCCTCAAACTACCATATAAATTGCATCAGCTCTACTGCGCCAGCCAGCTAGCTTTCTCTTGGGCCAGAAGAGGAAGTACCTCATGCTATACAAACACCTTAAAGATGAGATGAGAAGGGGGTTCTTAGGACAGGAATAACTCTGACTCAGTGGAAAGGAAGTGGTGGAAGCTGGCTTTACTGAACCCACCAGAAACAAAACAATGGAAGGAGGATCTGCCCATTGACTTTAGAGATTATATCTAAATGCTGAAAAAATATGTTATGTATTTCTGTGTGCTTGCAAGTGTGTACATGTGTGTCATTCATTTATTCTGACTATCTTTTGAACTGCCAGAAATAATATTCATTAAATTATTCTGTGTTTACTACCTTATCTGTTGGACCACAGGATCATCCACTACAACTTCTTAGCAGCTCTGGGATATCTAGTAAAAGTAATGAAAAAGGCCTTCTGTGTAGTTCAGGGGTCTTCAAACTTGGCCCTTTTATGACTTGTGGACTTGGTCAGTGTGCCTGGCTGAGGACTTCTGGGAGTTGAAGTCCACAAGTCATAAAAGGGCCAAGTTTGGTGTAGTTCCTTCTGTGTTAGCCACACTATGTTCTGTGTGGGAGACAGGAAATGCAAACTTACAGTTGCCCTTTGTCCTCTGGCCAGCTTGTTCTTCAGCTTTTTATTCTCAACATATCTACTGTAGATCCAGTGAGATTCCCCCATTCTAGTTCCTGCATTCTTGATGATCTGCTTTGCACATCTCATCATGGTTATGGGAGTATCAGAAGATTGAAGATATTGAAATATCAGCTCAGATATGCTAAATATTTCCATGTGAAGTAATATTTGATACAAAGGTTTTTAAGAAATGTATTGATTCCAGATGAATCTTAGTTTTTTGCAGTACCAAACTGTTCTATAAGCTATCCTTGACCAGAGTCACTTGTTTTGATTTTTTTCAGTTTTTTCTTTCAAATACCTGATTTTGAAGTTGGTTGCTTACAATGAAAATAATAGTTGCTCAACTTCTGGTGATGCCATTCTTTCCTTTCAGCTTGACCTTTCTTTCTGGTGAGAATTCTCCAGTGGCCAAATACTGTGTTTCTTTGGCTAATGCTCTTTTGCTATCAATGCATCTATCATCATCATCATGGCCTCTGCATAGTTAAGGTTTTCAGAAAACTACAAAATTGCCTCCTTTGAGTCTTTATCTCTCTCAGATCAGCTATCCCTGGTCTGTCTGAGATTTCCTACAGTATCTGCTACATTGGCTGAGTACAGCTTCTCAGCTCCTGTCTTGACTACACACACACACATACCTTCAATAACAAGTCCTTCAGTTCAACATTTCACTCCTCTTTGGAATACCTTCTGAGCATTGAGATGCTTACTTTCTGTGATTTCGGGTTTTCTACTTTTCTTCTCTTTTGTTCTTTTCTTTTTTCCTTTTAGATCATTCTCTTCTCTCCTCTCCTCTTCTCGACACCCAACTCCAATGGGCTCTGGCCAGTGCATAAAACTGTTTTGGTTAAGACTTGAGGGGAATTAATTAATTCTCAAGCTTTTAATTCTATTTTAATTCTTAAAATAAAGTACCTTAAAGACTGATGCATTTATTATTGCATAAATTCTTGTTGATCAAAGTTGACTTCTTTGAAACCATAGAAATTTCAGGAATAATAAATGTGTAGGCCTTCAAAGGAATTCCAAGACTTGTTGCTTTGTTTCTGGCAAAGAAAGAAAATGTGGATTCAGAAATGCTCCAGTTCTATGAAGAACATAGCATGTCTTCTTTTCAAAACCTTGAACAGAATCTTTGGCAAAATCTAGGCCATTTCCATGTTTGCACTTTAGGCCAGGGGTCTTCAACCTTGGCAACTTTAAGACTTGTGTTCTTCAACTCCCAGAATTCCTCATCCAGCAAAGCTCCCAGCCATTGTGAGCATGATGTAGAGCAGTGGTTCTCAACCTGTGGGTCGCGACCCCTTTGGGGGTTGAACGACTGATTCACAGGGGTCACCTAAGACCAGAGCTTTTTTTCTCATAGAATGCTCAGAACGGCGTTCCGGCACCTTTTTTTGATGGATTTTTTTCAACTTTTCCATGAGCTGTGCTACTCCCTCTATTCTATTGGCTTTTGAAAGCCAATAGAATAGACTCTATTGACTATTCAATAGATTAAGAGTCTATTCAATAGACTCTATTCTATTGCCTTTTGAAAGCCAATAGGAATTGTTATGTCCCGAGCCTTGCAAACGGCTCGGGCGTTTGCAGGCAGTCCCGGGCAGGTGCAAAGCTGCCCGGGACCAGACAGGCTGTCGCCAGCGCCGTGCGCATGCGCGGGTGCTGGCGCGGGAAAAGTAACCCATTTACCCGGGAGTTGCCTATATAAGAGGCTGCGAGGCGTTTGGGCGAGGCTGAAGCCATCTTCATGTAAGCTGAACGCTGAATAAATGAAACTGAGAACTCCAGCTGCTTCTCGTGTCTGTTTTCCCGCCACGGACTCAACACTGGCGACGAGGATGGGATGCCTTGCACTACCTGGAAAGGAAGAAGTGTAAGCTTACCCAAGGAGTCCTGAGCGGCGAAAGAGGAATGGCGTCGACTCGGCAGCTGCCCGCCAATCCGGTGCGCATTCGGGGGTAGGCTGGCTGATAGACCCGTCTCCTGAAGATCCGAAGATGGCGAAAATCGGAAGGCTTTCGGAATTCGACGTCTCACATCCAGAGCGGTGGGAGTCCTACGTATCCAGAATGGAGAACTACTTCAAGGCAAACCAAGTGAGGGAAGATAGCTTGAAGGCGGCCACCCTGCTTTGCGTTTGCGGCCAAGACGCCTTCGAAATCGCAGAAAACCTTGCAGCACCTGTCCCAGTAGAGTCTGTAAGCTACGCAGACCTGAAGAAGCTGCTGAAGGAGCACTTCAACCCCAAGGTGTCCGTTATCTCATGGCGCCACATCTTCGAACAGAGGGATCAACGGTCCGGTGAGTCAGCCAAGGAATACATCGCCGCGTTACGGAAGGCCGCCAAGCCCTGCGAGTTCAAGGACCTCGAGGAACGACTGAGGGACCGATTCGTGTGCGGGTTAAGGCATCGAGAGCTACAAAAGAGACTTTTCGCAAAGGAAGAATTATCCTTCCAAGACGCCTTAAGGGAAGTCACCGCAGAAGAAGCAGCAGGCGGCGCCGTCAAAAACATGCGGCCGATCAGAAACAGTGCAGAGGGTGCGTCCGTGCACCAGGAAGACGTCCGACGAAACTCCGAGGAGGATCCGGACGAGGAAGTCGACCGTCTACACCCCGCGAAGGAAGAGAACCAGAAGGGAAGCTCTTCGGCTCCGCTCAAGTGCATCGGCTGTGGAGGTCGCCACAGGAGAACCGACTGCAAGTTCCGCTCCGCTACCTGCCGGGCATGCGGTAAACAAGGGCACATTGCAGCTGTGTGCCTGGGCCGACGAAAGGCACAACCCCAAGAAGAACGCCTGAAGGGTACCAGATTCCCCAGCCAGAATAGGGTAGGTTTTTGCGCTTCGCGAAGAAGCATCTGTAGAACAGGCACACACAAGCCCATGAAGAAAAGCTGTCACTCAACGTGAAGCTACAAGGGTTCCATTATCTATGGAACTAGACACAGGGTCTGCCCTGTCCATCATTTCATTGCATACATTTAGGAAGATTTGTTCCAGAAGTGGGTCTAAGGCCAAGTTAAGGCCTTCTGATATTGTATTAACAGATTTTCAGAACTCAAGAGTGTGTGTTAAGGGGGAGGCCACCCTTAACGTGCAATACAAGAGTTTTGAAGGTCCACTAGACTTATTAGTAGTAGGGGGTGAACGAACGAGTCTCATAGGACTCGATTGGTTTGAGGCCCTGGGGATACACGTCACAGGACTCAACAGCTTACAAACACTCGACCTACAGGAAGTCTGCAAAGAATTTGCAGATGTTTTCAGCCCCCAGCTGGGCACATTCAAAGGACCACCTGTGTCCTTAAAGCTAGACCCCACTGTCACTCCCATTAGGATTAAAGCAAGAAGGGTCCCTTTTGCTTTAAAAAGTAAGATTGACACTGAACTAGACAAACTATCCAACAGGGAATCCTAGAACCTGTTGATTCCAGCCCGGGAGACCCCCATTGTCACGCCTCTAAAGGCAAATGGGGACATTCGCATTTGTGCTGATTACAAATGCACACTCAATAAGGCATTGCAGCAACATGCCTATCCTGTTCCTGTGGTCAGTCACATCCTGGCCTCTCTCAAGGGGGGGCGTGTTTTTGCAAAGCTTGACCTAGCTCAAGCATATCAACAGCTGCCTGTTGATGATGATGCTGCCATAGCTCAGACCATTGTGACCCACAGGGGAGCCTTTAAAGTAAAAAGGCTACAGTTTGGAGTAAATGTCGCTCCTGGGATTTTCCAAAGCGTAATGGAAAACACACTACGAGGTATACCAGGGGTCTGCCCCTACTTTGACGATGTCTTGATTGCAGGAGACTCCACACACATTCTAGCTGAAAGGCTTAGGGCTGTCCTGTTAAGATTCAGGAAATCAGGCCTCAAGCTCAGAAAAGACAAATGCAAGATTGGGGTGCCTTCTACTGAATTTCTGGGATTCAAAATTGATGCTGCTGGGATTCATCCTGCTGAATCCAAACTAACTGCTATTTTAGAAGCACCCAGGCCAAAGTCTAAGGCCGAACTTCAGGCCTTCCTAGGCCTCCTGAATTTCTACAATTCTTTTCTTCCACATAAAGCTAGTGTAGCTGAGCCTCTTCACAGGCTACTAGACAAACAGGCTGTGTGGCTGTGGTCACAAGCGCATGAGGCTTGCTTTAAAGAAGTCAAGGCCTTGCTCACTTCTAACAGTGTTCTTGCACATTTCAACGAGTCTCTCCCTGTGTGCATCGCTTGTGATGCGTCCCCCTACGGGGTTGGAGCTGTCCTGAGTCACCTCAGGTCTGATGGAACTCAGGTTCCTATTGCATACTACTCCAGAACACTGTCTTCTGCCGAGCGCAACTACGCTCAGATAGACAGGGAGGCTCTGGCTGTTGTTGCTGGAATTAAAAAATTCCACGATTTTCTATATGGCAGGCATTTCACGGTCTTCACTGACCATAAGCCTCTGCTGGGACTGTTTACCACCCGTAAGCAGACTCCCCACATCATTTCCCCTAGAATGCTTCGGTGGTCTATTTTCTTGTCTGCATATGATTTTTCATTACTCCACAAGCCTGGGAAAGAAATGGCCATGCTGATGGCCTCAGTAGGTGCCTTGCCAGAGTAAAGCTGACCGCCCCAGCGCCAGCTTGTCACACATTCTATCAATCCAATGCCTTATCCTAGCTTCCCTCTTAGTGCCAGGCATGTTACCGCTGAAACAGGTCAGATCACACACTTTCACGTGTCCGCTCCTGTGTTCCTGTCCCGGGTGGCCTGAGCACTCCCTAGTCCTGAGTTTCAGAGTTTCTGGTCCTAAAAGGAACGAATTGTCCCTTGCTCAGGTTTGTTTTTCTTGGGGAAACAGGTTGTTCATTCCGCCTCATGAGGCTAGTCTTAGAATCCAGTCCACAGGGTCATCCTGCTGGCATGTTCGTATGAAGGCGTCTGCACGCAGCCAATTGTGGTGGCTGCTATTAGATAGATATTGAGTCTAAGGTGACACGCATCGCCAAATGTGCCAACGATCTCGCCCAGAGATGCCCCAAGCTCCTGTGCATAGATGGGAGGAAACACATTCCCCATGGTCTAGGGTGCACATTGACTACGCTGGGCCCTTTCAGGGCCAGTTCTTCTTGGTCCTTGTTGACAGCCATTCAAAATGGCTTGAGGTTGTGCCTGTCTCGTCCACCACCACTGCAACGACTATTCAGGTACTGAGGGGGATTTTTGCTGCACACGGGCTGCCAGATGTCATTGTGTCCGACAACGGCCCTCAATTCACCTCCTCCGAATTCCAAGCTTTCTTACAGGCAAACCTGATTCTTCATGCCACGTCTGCGCCTTTTCACCATCCAACCAGACGTGATGGCTGAACGCATTGGTGGCGCACGCAAAGGACGCCTTGAGAGACTCACCTACGGGGATGGCATCACAGGTTGGTCTGATTTCTCCTTTCTTATCGCACCACACCGTCCACTTCTACAGGGAGAAGTCCAGCTGAACTTCGTTGGGGGCGCCAACTTACTACTAGACTTGACCGGTTGCATCCGGACAGACTGCCTTCATCTACATCACATCCTAGGGCACCTAGACAACTACTTGTGGGTGCCCCGGTTTGGGCTCGCAATTACGGGCCTGGTCATACATGGGTCCCCGCTTCTGTGTCCAGGATCACAGGCTCTCTCTCCTACGAGGTTGCCCTGGACAACGTTCGTGTCCTGCGTCGGCACATCGACCAACTCCGCCCTCGGCGAGACTTTTCTGCTGAGACTCCTGGGTCTTTTCCAGGGG